>NC_091301.1:147500-161812 GCF_038502225.1 Cherax quadricarinatus
GGTTTTTAATGATAGTACAGTAGGTTATGTGTATTTTATGAATCAAAGAATAAGCATGGAATATAGGTATTCTGGTAATTGACATAATTTTCTTTACCAGGATTTGACTTATAAATTAGAATGAATAAACAAAGTACATTGGAATGTGATCATATACACTACAGAGATTATTTATACCACAAGACATAATCAAAGTTGGTTTGTGCTTTGAAACATTTCCTCTAACTACTTTCTTGCAGATTAACACCTGGAAATTTGAGGATTTAAAAAAAAAAAAAATTAGGATATTATTGCATTGACTGTTACATGTTGCCTGTGTGATTCTATTATTATATTAGTCTTACAAGTTATACTCTGGATGACTCAGGTATCACCAGTTTGAGACATGTCTGACTGACTGGAAGGAGCTGTGGGTAGATGATGCATACTGGCATGTCCTCTTTGCGATTGTCCTTCTGGTCATCATGGTTCTCTGGCGACCTTCAAACAATAATCAAGTATGTTTTCTTTATTAATTTCACCCAGAACCTTTCAAACAAAATGCTGAAAAGTTAATCTAAATTAAGAAAAAGGGTTAATGTGAAAGGCAAGCATAAATTTAATTGTATTTCATTCTGGCAAGACATCAGTGGTTCTGGTGATAATGTGTTGTATTTCCTTCTTTGGATCTTTCTTACCCTGTGGAAAATGTTAAAGGTGTTTAACAATCTTTTTATGTGCATATTATGTTACGTTCCTGAAAATGGCGTGATTAAAAATGTGTGCAAACTGAATTGCAGAACATATTACAAGAATAGGGTTACGGTCATTAGACCCCCAAAAAAGCCAACTAAAATTTTTTATAGGTTTCAAAATAATAATGTACAGCCTCTCCTCACTTAGCAACATACTCGTTTACTGACGCCTCAGACTTACGACGGGCTCTCTGACCAGTATTTATACCTAAATAATGTACATTAGAGCTGATTTCCTCAATTCTGTTTATTACAGTATACAGTACACTGCTGTATAAACATTTAAAAATATATCAGAAATGTTATAAATGGTGTAAAGGTGACATTAACCTGTAAACAGTCCAAACGTATATATACATTCACTACCCCAGTGCCCCGAATATTTTGAAAAATAAAAAAAAATCTAGTGACAATAAAAGAGCACCTTTTTCTAAGTGTTATAGGATAAAAAAAAATTTTTTTTAGGGTCAGTACTTACAGAGATATGAGGCCGAGAAGTTGGCACTGGATGCTCACGTGACAGCAACATGGAGTCCTGCCGCTTGCAGAAGTGTTGCCAATATACCTTCTTTTCTATTTTCATATTATTTAATATAATTTTTATGTTCTGATAATTACAATTTATAGTAATTCTTGTCATTTTATAACCAATCTTTGTTCTGACACTAGTATTAGGTACAGTACTGAAATTGTACTCAAATTGTCACAAACACGCTGACAGGTGGACATTTACACATGACTTGATCATTTACTATTTAGCATTGCTGGGATCTATAAATACTTTGTATTTATAGATCCCAGCAATGCTTCGGATATGTGGAAGTATATGAGGAAGAGGAGGAGGAAGAGGAGGAAGAAGAGGAAGAGAAGGAGGAAGAAGAAGAAGAGGAAGAAGAAGAGGAAGAAGAAGGAGGAAGAAGAAGGAAGAAGAAGGAGGGGAAGAAGAAGAGGAAGATGAAGATGGAAGAAGAGGAAGAAGAAGAGGAAGAAGAAGAAGAGGAAGAGAAGAAGAGGAAGAAGAGGAAGAAGAGGAAGAAGAGGAAGAAGAGGAAGAGGAAGAGGAGAAAAAAATATAATAATAACTATACATGTAATAATAAGTTCCCTTGAAGTATGAAAAACAAAGTCCACCCCTGACAGTAACATGATGAGATAACATCTGATAAGAGTTGACATTTGATGAGCATACGCGAGGGTGCAGTGATAACACTTGATAAGAAAAGATTAGAAGCATGCCCTCGCTTTGTTTTCGATGGTACACAAACATGTCTGTCTGTCTATTTGTCTGTATGTCAAGCTCCCTGTCTATCCGTCTAGCTCTCTGTTTCAGAGAGAGCCACAAGACTGGGTCATCACCTTTACTCATATCTTCAAGCAGAGTATAGCACTTTGTCTGGATTTTTTGGGTTATCCTAGGTAATTTACATGATGAATACTTGTATTTATGTGTACCTGTGAGACAGAGATAGACAGGGATAGATAGAGACAGATAGACAGAGACAAAGACAGGGACAGACAGAGATAGAGACAGAGAGAGAGACAGAGATAAGACAGAGATAAGACATAGATAAGACATAGATACAGACCGACAAACGGAGATAGAGCCAGGCCGCTAGCAGCTGGCCAGCCAGCCAGCCAGAATTGTTTCTCGTTACTTAGGGCATAGGTTATAAGACATTCTGAAAAGGTGTTGCACAAATGTTGCACATGGGTTATTATCGAGATTTTTTTATATTTCATCGACCACTTATGGCCATATCCACCTCAAAGCCACTGAACTCGGGGTCAAAATCACTTTCCTCTTAAAATCAGAGTTAATACTTCATGAAATCAGTGAATCCCAGGTGTTTGTTGCGCTGTTTGCTCTAGTTGGCACTCATTTGAACTGGTGCTCCCACAAGGTACTAAGTGGTCCCAGATTTTTTTAATACCACGCACACTGAGTGTTTGGACCCATTCTATGCTGACAAGGCATCTCAGGCCAATCATACCAAATTTGAAGGCGGGAAAAATAAAGCGTATACATATATATGTAGGTAGTAGGTTGGTAGACAGCAACCACCCAGGGAACTACTACCGTCCTGCCAGATGACTGTGAAACAAAAACCTGTAACTGTTTTGCATGATGGTAGGATTGCTGGTTTCTTTTTCTGTCTCATAAACACGCTAGATAACAGGGATATCTTGCTACTCCTACTTACACTTTGGTCACACTTCACAGACACGCACATGCATATATATATATATACATACATCTAGGTTTTTCTCCTTTTTCTAAATAGCTCTTGTTCTTTTTTATTTCTTCTATTGTCCATGGGGAAGTGGAAAAGAATCTTTCCTCCGTAAGCCATGCGTGTCGTATGAGGCGACTAAAATGCCGGGAGCAATGGGCTAGTAACCCCTTCTCCTGTATACATTTACTAAAAAAGAGAAGAAGAAAAACTTTATAAAACTGGGATGCTTAAATGTGCGTGGATGTAGTGCGGATGACAAGAAACAGATGATTGCTGATGTTATGAATGAAAAGAAGTTGGATGTCCTGGCTCTAAGTGAAACAAAGCTGAAGGGGGTAGGAGAGTTTCAGTGGGGGGAAATAAATGGGATTAAATCTGGAGTATCTGAGAGAGTTAGAGCAAAGGAAGGGGTAGCAGTAATGTTAAATGATCAGTTATGGAAGGAGAAAAGAGAATATGAATGTGTAAATTCAAGAATTATGTGGATTAAAGTAAAGGTTGGATGCGAGAAGTGGGTCATAATAAGCGTGTATGCACCTGGAGAAGAGAGGAATGCAGAGGAGAGAGAGAGATTTTGGGAGATGTTAAGTGAATGTATAGGAGCCTTTGAACCAAGTGAGAGAGTAATTGTGGTAGGGGACCTGAATGCTAAAGTAGGAGAAACTTTTAGAGAGGGTGTGGTAGGTAAGTTTGGGGGTGCCAGGTGTAAATGATAATGGGAGCCCTTTATTTATTTATTTATTTATTTATTTATTTATTTTCAATTTGAGCACACTTACAGAGGTACAAAAAAAAAATACAGATAAGAGCAGTATGCCAAAGCCACTTATACTATGCATAGCATTACGGGCTGGCTTAAAATTAACTTAAGATTAACTAAGCAATGATGAAATCAGTGATAAAACATTAATGTAAACAGATTACTATAAAGCACAAGTGAGTATTACAAAGACAGGTCATATGGTTGCATTCAGTTAGGTAGTGATTCTGTTAGGTAGTGTATTTAAAAAAATAATAAAGTTAGATTCGGTTTTAGGTTTAACATTTATGTGATATAATTGTGAGAAACATTTAAGATATACAATTTATAAGGTTCAGTTATTCAGTATTTATTTGGTTTTGGGTGAGTAAGTGATCTTTGAGAAGAGACTTGAATTTATAAACAGGTTGTGTTTCTTTTATATTTACAGGTAATGAATTCCAGATTTTAGGGCCTTTTATGTGCATTGAGTTTTTGCATAGTGTGAGATGGACACGAGGAACATCAAAGAGTGATCTGTGCCTTGTGTTATGGTCATGTGTTCTGTTGAGGTTGGCAAGGAGACGTTTGAGGGGAGGGTTAATATCAGAGTTAAGTGTTCTATGTATGTAATAGGTGCAGTAATAAGTATGGATGTTTTGTATGGTGAGTAGGTTTAGTGTATTGAATAATGGTGGAGTGTGCTGCCTGTAGTGAGAATTTGTTATCATTCTAACTGCAGCCTTTTGTTGAGTAATTAGTGGTCTGAGATGGTTAATTGTTGTTGAGCCCCATGCACAAATTCCATAGGTGAGATAGGGGTAAATAAGAGAGTGATATAGGGCCAGGAGGGCTGACTGTGGAACATAGTACCGTATCTTCGATAGTATGCCTACAGTCTTGGAAATTTTCTTAGAAATTTGTTGTATATGTGTATGAAATTTGAGTCTATTATCAAGGTGGATTCCTAAGAATTTTCCCTCTGTTAGTTTTGTGATAGGTGATCCGTTTATCATTATGTTGAGAGGGACATCTGTAGCTCTGTTACCAAACTGAATGAAGTAGGTTTTGTCAATGTTTAGTGTAAGTTTGTTAGTCCTCATCCAGGTAGATATTTTCTGTAATTCGGTATTTACAGTATTGGCTAGCGTGACTGGGCTCAGGTGAGAAAAGACGTATGTAGTGTCATCTGCAAATAGTGTGGGTTTGAGTAATTGCGAAGCATTTGGAAGGTCATTTATGTATAGGAGAAAGAGAAGAGGGCCAAGGACACTTCCCTGTGGGACACCAACTGTAATTGGTTGCGCAGAAGAGTTTGCCCCATTTGCGTACACATATTGGCTTCTGTTGCTGAGGTATGACTTGAGGTAGTTGAGGGAGTGCCCTCTTATACCATAGTGTGACAATTTTACGTGGAGCAAGTCATGGTCATCTGTATCAAAAGCTTTACGTAAGTCAATGAAGATCCCCAGTGGGACTTCTTTTTTCTCTATTGCAGTGTATATATGTTCTAGCATGTGTATAATAGCATCATTAGTATTTTTATTAGGCCTGAATCCAAATTGGCAGGGGTTGAGTATGTTTTGGGAGATAAGGTAGGAGTAGATTCGTTTATGAATTAATTTTTCAAAGATTTTTGAGAGAGGGTGTAAGTTGGATATTGGCCTATAGTTATTCAACTCTGTTTGGTCTCCTCCTTTGTGGATCGGGGTGACCCTTGCTATTTTGAGTACTGTAGGGAAGGTGGAGGATTCAATGGATTTTGATTGAACTTTGTATAGAAAGGGGTTTAGTTATAGGTAATACATATTTTAAGAAAAAGAGGATAAATAAGTATACAAGATATGATGTAGGGCGAAATGACAGTAGTTTGTTGGATTATGTATTGGTAGATAAAAGACTGTTGAGTAGACTTCAGGATGTACATGTTTATAGAGGGGCCACAGATATATCAGATCACTTTCTAGTTGTAGCTACACTGAGAGTAAAAGGTAGATGGGATACAAGGAGAATAGAAGCATCAGGGAAGAGAGAGGTGAAGGTTTATAAGCTAAAAGAGGAGGCAGTTAGGGTAAGATATAAACAGCTATTAGAGGATAGATGGGCTAATGAGAGCATAGGCAATGGGGTCGAAGAGGTATGGGGTAGGATTAAAAATGTAGTGTTAGAGTGTTCAGCAGAAGTTTGTGGTTACAGGAAAGTGGGTGCAGGAGGGAAGAGGAGCGATTGGTGGAATGATGATGTAAAGAGAGTAGTAAGGGAGAAAAAGTTAGCATATGAGAAATTTTTACAAAGTAGAAGTGATGCAAGGAGGGAAGAGTATATGGAGAAAAAGAGAGAGGTTAAGAGAGTGGTGAAGCAATGTAAAAAGAGAGCAAATGAGAGAGTGGGTGAGATGTTATCAACAAATTTTGTTGAAAATAAGAAAAAGTTTTGGAGTGAGATTAACAAGTTAAGAAAGCCTAGAGAACAAATGGATTTGTCAGTTAAAAATAGGAGAGGAGAGTTATTAAATGGAGAGTTAGAGGTATTGGGAAGATGGAGGGAATATTTTGAGGAATTGTTAAATGTTGATGAAGATAGGGAAGCTGTGATTTCGTGTATAGGGCAAGGAGGAATAACATCTTGTAGGAGTGAGGAAGAGCCAGTTGTGAGTGTGGGGGAAGTTCGTGAGGCAGTAGGTAAAATGAAAGGGGGTAAGGCAGCCGGGATTGATGGGATAAAGATAGAAATGTTAAAAGCAAGTGGGGATATAGTTTTGGAGTGGTTGGTGCAATTATTTAATAAATGTATGGAAGAGGGTAAGGTACCTAGGGATTGGCAGAGAGCATGCATAGTTCCTTTGTATAAAGGCAAAGGGGATAAAAGAGAGTGCAAAAATTATAGGGGGATAAGTCTGTTGAGTGTACCTTGTAAAGTGTATGGTAGAGTTATAATTGAAAGAATTAAGAGTAAGACGGAGAATAGGATAGCAGATGAACAAGGAGGCTTTAGGAAAGGTAGGGGGTGTGTGGACCAGGTGTTTACAGTGAAACATATAAGTGAACAGTATTTAGATAAGGCTAAAGAGGTCTTTGTGGCATTTATGGATTTGGAAAAGGCGTATGACAGGGTGGATAGGGGGGCAATGTGGCAGATGTTGCAAGTGTATGGTGTAGGAGGTAGGTTACTGAAAGCAGTGAAGAGTTTTTACGAGGATAGTGAGGCTCAAGTTAGAGTATGTAGGAAAGAGGGAAATTTTTTCCCAGTAAAAGTAGGCCTTAGACAAGGATGTGTGATGTCACCGTGGTTGTTTAATATATTTATAGATGGGGTTGTAAGAGAAGTAAATGCGAGGGTCTTGGCAAGAGGCGTGGAGTTAAAAGATAAAGAATCACACACAAAGTGGGAGTTGTCACAGCTGCTCTTTGCTGATGACACTGTGCTCTTGGGAGATTCTGAAGAGAAGTTGCAGAGAATGGTGGATGAATTTGGTACGGTGTGCAAAAGAAGAAAATTAAAGGTGAATACAGGAAAGAGTAAGGTTATGAGGATAACAAAAAGATTAGGTGATGAAAGATTGAATATCAGATTGGAGGGAGAGAGTATGGAGGAGGTGAACGTATTCAGATATTTGGGAGTGGACGTGTCAGCGGATGGGTCTAGGAAAGATGAGGTGAATCATAGAATTGATGAGGGAAAAAGAGTGAGTGGTGCACTTAGGAGTCTGTGGAGACAAAGAACTTTGTCCTTGGAGGCAAAGAGGGGAATGTATGAGAGTATAGTTTTACCAACGCTCTTATATGGGTGTGAAGCGTGGGTGATGAATGTTGCAGCGAGGAGAAGGCTGGAGGCAGTGGAGATGTCGTGTCTGAGGGCAATGTGTGGTGTGAATATAATGCAGAGAATTCGTAGTTTGGAAGTTAGGAGGAGGTGCGGGATTACCAAAACTGTTGTCCAGAGGGCTGAGGAAGGGTTGTTGAGGTGGTTCGGACATGTAGAGAGAATGGAGCGAAACAGAATGACTTCAAGAGTGTATCAGTCTGTAGTGGAAGGAAGGCGGGGTAGGGGTCGGCCTAGGAAGGGTTGGAGGGAGGGGGTAAAGGAGGTTTTGTGTGCGAGGGGCTTGGACTTCCAGCAGGCATGCGTGAGCGTGTTTGATAGGAGTGAATGGAGACAAATGGTTTTTAATACTTGACGTGCTGTTGGAGTGTGAGCAAAGTAACATTTATGAAGGGATTCAGGGAAACCGGCAGGCCGGACTTGAGTCCTGGAGATGGGAAGTACAGTGCCTGCACTCTGAAGGAGGGGTGTTAATGTTGCAGTTTAAAAACTGTAGTGTAAAGCACCCTTCTGGCAAGACAGTGATGGAGTGAATGATGGTGAAAGTTTTTCTTTTTCGGGCCACCCTGCCTTGGTGGGAATCGGCCAGTGTGATAATAAAAAAAAATAAAAAAAAAATAAGTCTGTTGAGTGTACCTGGTAAAGTGTATGGTAGAGTTATAATTTTAAAGAATTAAGAGTAAGACGGAGAATAGGATAGCAGATGAACAAGGAGGCTTTAGGAAAGGTAGGGGGTGTGTGGACCAGGTGTTTACAGTGAAACATATAAGTGAACAGTATTTAGATAAGGCTAAAGAGGTCTTTGTGGCATTTATGGATTTGGAAAAGGCGTATGACAGGGTGGATAGGGGGGCAATGTGGCAGATGTTGCAAGTGTATGGTGTAGGAGGTAGGTTACTGAAAGCAGTGAAGAGTTTTTACGAGGATAGTGAGGCTCAAGTTAGAGTATGTAGGAAAGAGGGAAATTTTTTCCCAGTAAAAGTAGGCCTTAGACAAGGATGTGTGATGTCACCGTGGTTGTTTAATATATTTATAGATGGGGTTGTAAGAGAAGTAAATGCGAGGGTCTTGGCAAGAGGCGTGGAGTTAAAAGATAAAGAATCACACACAAAGTGGGAGTTGTCACAGCTGCTCTTTGCTGATGACACTGTGCTCTTGGGAGATTCTGAAGAGAAGTTGCAGAGATTGGTGGATGAATTTGGTAGGGTGTGCAAAAGAAGAAAATTAAAGGTGAATACAGGAAAGAGTAAGGTTATGAGGATAACAAAAAGATTAGGTGATGAAAGATTGAATATTAGATTGGAGGGAGAGAGTATGGAGGAGGTGAACGTATTCAGATATTTGGGAGTGGACGTGTCAGCGGATGGGTCTATGAAAGATGAGGTGAATCATAGAATTGATGAGGGAAAAAGAGTGAGTGGTGCACTTAGGAGTCTGTGGAGACAAAGAACTTTGTCCTTGGAGGCAAAGAGGGGAATGTATGAGAGTATAGTTTTACCAACGCTCTTATATGGGTGTGAAGCGTGGGTGATGAATGTTGCAGCGAGGAGAAGGCTGGAGGCAGTGGAGATGTCATGTCTGAGGGCAATGTGTGGTGTGAATATAATGCAGAGAATTCGTAGTTTGGAAGTTAGGAGGAGGTGCGATATTACCAAAACTGTTGTCCAGAGGGCTGAGGAAGGGTTGTTGAGGTGGTTCGGACATGTAGAGAGAATGGAGCGAAACAGAATGACTTCAAGAGTGTATCAGTCTGTAGTGGAAGGAAGGCGGGGTAGGGGTCGGCCTAGGAAAGGTTGGAGGGAGGGGGTAAAGGAGGTTTTGTGTGCGAGAGGCTTGGACTTCCAGCAGGCATGCATGAGCGTGTTTGATAGGAGTGAATGGAGACAAATGGTTTTTAATACTTGACGTGCTGTTGGAGTGTGAGCAAAGTAACATTTATGAAGGGATTCAGGGAAACCGGCAGGCCGGACTTGAGTCCTGGAGATGGGAAGTACAGTGCCTGCACTCTGAAGGAGGGGTGTTAATGTTGCAGTTTAAAAACTGTAGTGTAAAGCACCCTTCTGGCAAGACAGTGATGGAGTGAATGATGGTGAAAGTTTTTCTTTTTCGGGCCACCCTGCCTTGGTGGGAATCGGCCAGTGTGATAATAAAAAAATAAAAAATATATATGTTTAGGGCACTAACAATAAAAACGTACATGTACATTTGGACCGTTTACGGATTAAAACAATATCAAAGATGGTTGACACAAACCCACTACCATTATAGTATGCTCCTCACTTAGCGACAAATTCTTTACCGACGTGGTCTTAAAAATGGAACTCTGTCGTTAAGTGAGGAAAGGCTGTATATATAAAATGTGGAATAACTTTAAAACACTTGAATCTTTGGAAAGTTTCCAGACATAATTGGGAGACACGCGAAGCTCATGGAGGATGTAAATAGAGTGAACAGGTGGTACATAGATGTCGTAATAGTGAATCAGGAACCATGTAAACAAATTTTTGGGTATAATTTGAGATGGGAGAGCAAGGGACTAGTAACCCCTTCTCCTGTACGTTACTAAATTTATAAAGAGAAACTTTCGTTTTTCTTTTTAGGTTGCCCTGCCTCTGTGGGATACGGCTGGTTTGACGATAAAAAAAAAAGAAATTTGAGGTGTCCGTATTAGCAAATTGCCGTAAAGGGGGGGGGGTCCTCCTGTATATTCTTTCAAAAAACAAGTATATTGTAGATGACATCCAAAAGTTTGGTTTAGTCAGATCACCTTAATTCTTCAATATTTGCTAGATTTATTTCTGAAGATGGACAGAATATGCTTAGGGTAGACATTGCTTAGATTTAGAAAGGATACCAGAAGGTTACCTGAAGACGATTTCTGATGTCATTACCCCTGCAGCCCAGTCTCAGATCAGGCCTCCTGGTTGGTGGCCTGATCAAGCAGATCATTGGTGCTAGTTGCATAGAGTCCATTGTAGCTCAAACACCCGTTCATCAGACTACCTCATAGGTACCTACCCAAATACGCTATTCCTAGCTCCAACCAACCCACCAGAAGTCTCGCTCATCATCAACACCCTTAAAAACAAGACAGGAGACATGAACCACTTCTTTCTTTCAACCAACACACTGGCCGAATCCCACCGAGGCGGGGTGGCCCAAAAGGAAAAACGAAAGTTTCTCCTTTTACATTTAGTAATATATACAACACGCATGGCTTACAGAGGAAGAATTCTGTTCCACTTCCCCATGGAGATAAGAGGAAATAAACAAGAACAAGAACTAGAAAGAAAACAGGAGAAAACCCAGAGGGGTGTGTGTATGTGTGTATATATATATATATATATATATATATATATATATATATATATATATATATATCTTTCTCTTCTTTCTTTCAACACACCGGCCGTATCCCACCGAGGCGGGGTGGCCCAAAAGGAAAAACGAAAGTTTCTCCTTTTACATTTAGTAATATATACAGGAGAAGAGGTTACTAGCCCCTTGCTCCCGGCATTTTAGTTGCCTCTTACAACACGCATGGCTTACGGAGGAAGAATTCTGTTCCACTTCCCCATGGAGATAAGAGGAAATAAACAAGAATAAGAACTAGAAAGAAAATAGAAGAAAACCCAGAGGGGTGTGTATATATGTGCTTGTACATGTATGTGTAGTGTGACCTAAGTGTAAGTAGAAGTAGCAAGATGTACCTGAAAACTTGCATGTTTATGAGACAGAAAAATGGACACCAGCAATCCTACCATCATGTAAAACAATTACAGGCTTACATTTTACACTCACTTGGCAGGACGGTAGTACCTCCCTGGGCGGTTGCTGTCTACCAACCTACTACCTAGACATAAACAACTTGCCTGCTTTTATGTACAAAAAAGCTTCTCAAGTATTGTCACCAGTTATTGCAACACTCTTTAAGAAATCCATTGAATCATCTACCTTCCCAAAAATCCTCAAAATAGCGAGGGTCACTCCAATCCATAAAGGAGGTGACCAAACTGACTTGAATAACTATAGACCAATATCTAACTTACCACTGCTCTCTAAAATCTTTGAAAAATTAATTCATAGATGGATTTATTCCTACCTCGTCTCACACAGCATATTAAACCCTTGTCAGTTTGGATTCCAGAATAATAAAAGCACAAATGATGCTATCATACACACACTAGAACTAATATATACCGCACTCAAAAAGAAAAAAGTCCCGCTGGGCATTTTCATTGATTTACGTAAAGCTTTTGATACAGTCGACCATGAACTGCTATACTCTAAATTAACGCACTGGTATCAGAGGTCACTCCCTCAACGACCTAAAGTCGTACCTTAGTAGCAGAACTCAATATGTGTACGCAAATGGTGCAAACTCTTCCACCTAACCAATCACAGTAGGAGTCCCACAGGTAAGTGTCCTTGGACCACTCGTCTTTCTCATCTACATCAATGATCTACCGAATGCATCACAGCTACTCAAACCCATATTATTTGCAGATGACACTACATACGCCTTCTCCCACCCAAACCCAATCATACTCGCCAACACTGTCAGTGCTGAATTGCAGAAAATATCTGCCTGGATGATTACTAATAAACTTACCCTGAATACTGATAAAACCTATTGCATTTAGTTTGGAAACAATGCTGCAAATGTTCCACTTAACATAACACTAAATGGATCACCAGTCACAAGACTTGCAGAGGGAAAATTCCTAGGTATCCACTTTGACAGTAGCCTTAAGTTCCAGACACATATACAACAAATCACAAGAAAATCTCTTAGACTGTAGGCATACTATCAAAGATACAGTTCTATGTTCCACAGTCAGCTCTCCTGGCACTGTACCATTCACTCATATACCCTTACCTCACATACGGAATTTGTGCATGGGGATCAACAACATTAAATCACCTAAGACCTTTAATAACCCAGCAAAAGGCAGCAGTCAGAATGATAACAAATTCCCTTTCCCAACAGCATACTCCACCAATTTTCAAAAGTCTAAATCTGCACACCATTAAGAAAATCCATACTTATTCATGTGCCTAGTACATTTTTTTTTTTATTTTTTTTTTTTTTTTTTTTTTATTATCACACTGGCCGATTCCCACCAAGGCAGGGTGGCCCGAAAAAGAAAAACTTTCACCATCATTCACTCCATCACTGTCTTGCCAGAAGGGTGCTTTACACTACAGTTTTTAAACTGCAACATTAACACCCCTCCTTCAGAGTGCAGGCACTGTACTTCCCATCTCCAGGACTCAAGTCCGGCCTGCAGGTTTCCCTGAATCCCTTCATAAATGTTACTTTGCTCACACTCCAACAGCACGTCAAGTATTAAAAACCATTTGTCTCCATTCACTCCTATCAAACACGCTCACGCATGCCTGCTGGAAGTCCAAGCCCCTCGCACACAAAACCTCCTTTACCCCCTCCCTCCAACCCTTCCTAGGCCGACCCCTACCCCGCCTTCCTTCCACTACAGACTGATACACTCTTGAAGTCATTCTGTTTCGCTCCATTCTCTCTACATGTCCGAACCACCTCAACAACCCTTCCTCAGCCCTCTGGACAACAGTTTTGGTAATCCCGCACCTCCTCCTAACTTCCAAACTACGAATTCTCTGCATTATATTCACACCACACATTGCCCTCAGACATGACATCTCCACTGCCTCCAGCCTTCTCCTCGCTGCATCATTCATCACCCACGCTTCACACCCATATAAGAGCGTTGGTAAAACTATACTCTCATACATTCCCCTCTTTGCCTCCAAGGACAAAGTTCTTTGTCTCCACAGACTCCTAAGTGCACCACTCACTCTTTTTCCCTCATCAATTCTATGATTCACCTCATCTTTCATAGACCCATCCGCTGACACGTCCACTCCCAAATATCTGAATACGTTCACCTCCTCCATACTCTCTCCCTCCAATCTAATATTCAATCTTTCATCACCTAATCTTTTTGTTATCCTCATAACCTTACTCTTTCCTGTATTCACCTTTAATTTTCTTCTTTTGCACACCCTACCAAATTCATCCACCAATCTCTGCAGCTTCTTTTCAGAATCTCCCAAGAGCACAGTGTCATCAGCAAAGAGCAGCTGTGACAACTCCCACTTTGTGTGTGATTCTTTATCTTTTAACTCCACGCCTCTTGCCAAGACCCTCGCATTTACTTCTCTTACAACCCCATCTATAAATATATTAAACAACCACGGTGACATCACACATCCTTGTCTAAGGCCTACTTTTACTGGGAAAAAATTTCCCTCTTTCCTACATACTCTAACTTGAGCCTCACTATCCTCGTAAAAACTCTTCACTGCTTTCAGTAACCTACCTCCTACACCATACACTTGCAACATCTGCCACATTCATTGCCCCCCTATCCACCCTGTCATACGCCTTTTCCAAATCCATAAATGCCACAAAGACCTCTTTAGCCTTATCTAAATATTGTTCACTTATATGTTTCACTGTAAACACCTGGTCCACACACCCCCTACCTTTCCTAAAGCCTCCTTGTTCATCTGCTATCCTATTCTCCGTCTTACTCTTAATTCTTTCAATTATAACTCTACCATACACTTTACCAGGTACACTCAACAGACTTATCCCCCTATAATTTTTGCACTCTCTTTTATCCCCTTTGCCTTTATACAAAGGAACTATGCATGCTCTCTGCCAATCCCTAGGTACCTTACCCTCTTCCATACATTTATTAAATAATTGCACCAACCACTCCAAAACTATATCCCCACCTG
>NC_091301.1:161912-302314 GCF_038502225.1 Cherax quadricarinatus
TTTTAAACTTTAACAATAATAGAATAATAATATCTTTATTTCTGCAAATACATGTACAAAGTATTCGCACCTAGCTGATATCAGTGACATACTACTATATAGAAAGCCCCTTGTTATGAAGAGCATTTCGGGCAAATAGTCAGTTTTGTCCCAGTAAGCGACCCACACCAGTTGACTAATGCCCAGGTACCCACTTTACTGATGGGTGAACAGGGACAACAGGTGTAAGGAAACATCCGATGTTTCCACCCTCGCCGGGAATCGAACGCAGACCCTCAGCGTGCTAAACGAGAGCTTTACCAACCAGGCCATGAGCCACCTTTAGTGGTTTTATTTAGTAAATTATATTGAATTGAACCAAATAATAACCCAATTAAGTTACTGTGGTTTATCGCCATTATATAAATACATGCGATAAAAGAAAAGATACAAGATACCCAAAAATCCAGGAAAAAAGAAATTAATGTACAGTTGTTATGGATCCCGTCATACATTGGATTACTCCATGGTAAAGTTGATATGTTAGCCAAGAAAAGTACCTTGAAGGAGATTGTAAAATATAACTTAGGTGTATGTGTGTCTAGCATTTGGAATAATATTAAGAGAAGTAAACTGAATGTTATGGGAATGCAGTTAGAAGCCTGAGGAGATCTATAGCTCAATATAACATGAACGTAGATAAGCACATTTATGGAGCAACTTGCAATGTGAACAGACTGACTGATGTTGTAATGGCCTGGCATAGGCTTGGTTACAAGTACTTCCGGCAGTTTGCCAGACACACATGATGATCAAACCAAATGCAAAGTATGTGGCCAGCCCTATGGTCACTATCTTGAACACTTTGTGCTTAATTGTCCACTTATTAAGGAATATAAAGATAGACAGTATGATAACCTGTGATGTGTCAAGATATCTTACTAATGAAAATAAGTTACCAGATATATTAAGCAAATTTCCTAAATTTGCTTGTAACAGATAAGTGAACTGTATATATAAATCCAGAAGTACTCCTGTTAACCCTTTTGGGGCCTAGTTCCTAAGCCTTTTGTGTATCCATATGCTTTTGTGCTACCATCCACAGGATAGGTGTGGGGGTGCACAATAAACTAGCCACTTCAGTGGTAAAATCTAAAAAAGTCTATTGGGCCTTTCCCCAGTATAATATGCATTCAACATTTGTCTTCCATTCAGAAAAGGTGCCTTGACAATGAAATCCACTTGATCCAAGAAATTGGAATTATTCTTTCCTTCCCTGAATTTTTATAATCAAGTTAGGCATTCAATGGAAATAAGTCACTTTGTCTGGGTTATCCTAGGAAATTTACACTATGTATGATAATTGTACTTGTGTGTACCTGTGCCTAAATAAACTTACTTAACCTTTAAATGGTCCAAACGTATATATACGTTTTTTCAACATCTGAAAGTATGTAAAAAAATGTAGATCTTTTTTGTTTTACATTTGAAAACGTAAAAAACTTTCATCTACTTTTTTTGTTGTTATATTTGAAAATATGTAAAAAAAAAAGTAGATCTACTTTTGTAGCTACGAATTAGAACGATCTGTTTGGAGCGTTTAAGGGTTAATCCAAAAGGGGAATACAGCATACAGCACTGAAGGAAAGGAACCTTTCTTGAATCAAACCTAACTGTCTTTCATTTCCCAGGTGCTGTACAGATGTTATGTGTTAGGAAGCTCCTGCCTCAAATGATTGTGCATTTGGCTCACATCTGAAGGACCTGGGTTCAATCTCAATACAAGTGGAAGTGGCAGTGGGTTTGGTGGTGCTCCAGACTCAATTGCCAGTGGCCTCAACTCACAACTGAGGGACCAGAGTTTAATCCTTGTTTACTATCAGTAAGTAGGTACAGTACCTGGGTGTTAGCCAACTGATGTGAATTTGCATCCTAGGGAAGAGAATTATAGGATCCCTATTGAAATAAACCAGACAGTCTGATAACTTGCTTTGTTGAGATATCTAGGGCTGTTAATCCTCCAGGTTAATAATCCAAATAAAATTTCTTTACACCCATTGTCTCTATTCACTATTCACTATTCACTTAGTACCCCTCATTGAACTTCTTGATGCTAGATAGGGGTTCGTGATCCATGAAATTGAAACTGATCTTGCCTTCCTTGGATTGAACCTGATTGTCTATCATTCGCCCAAGCATTGTATGACCTCTACAGATTTTGTGCTCTACCATGAATATAACAATATTGCCTGACACCTGGGTGTTGGGCATCTGCTCTTTATTAACTAATGCTGTGGGTTGCATCCTGGGCATGATCAAAGGACCTTAATGGAAATAAGAGATAGTGGCATTATTAACCCTCCAGGTTAATAATCCAAGTAATATCTTCAGGATTTCACCATGAAAATAATAACTATTGTATTACATTTTTGTATTTTTTCAGATCTTAAGTTTTGACTTTTATAAAGTGCTGTGCATAATATTCTTCTTTTAGCAAACTGGCTGTATCCCACCGAAGCAGGGTGGCCCAAAAGGGAAAGCGAAAGTTTCTTTTTTTAACTTTACTAATATATACAGGAAAAGGAGTTACTAGCCCATTGATCCCAGCATGCTAGTCGCCGGGAGCAAGTCACATTGCATAAAATGACATACAACGAAACAACATAAGATTATAGTACTTTCAGTAACATACAAAATGAAGAAATGCAACATTATTCCTTCTCTCCATCATTCATTCCCTCTCCCTTCATTTATTTCCTCCCCTAACCACTGCACATACATTACAGTACGTACTTTAATTAGATCTTAAATATTTTATACATTGTCAGATTAGTTGTTATATACTGTATATACAGCCTCTCCACACTTAATGACGGAGTTCCGTTCCTAAGACCACATCGGTAAATGAATTCGTCGCAAAGTGAGGAGCATACTATAATGGTAGTGGGTTTGTGCCAGCCATCTTTGATAATGTTATACTAATGTTACCTTTGCACCATTTATAACATTTCTGGTATATTTTTAAATGATTATACAGCAGTGTACGTACTGTATACAGTGGACCCTCAGCTAACAATATTAATCCGTTCCAGAGAGCTCATTGTTAAACAAAATTATCGTTAGCCGAATTAATTTTCCCCATAAGAAATAATGGAAATCCAATTAATCCATTCCAGACAGCATAAAGTATTAAAAAAATTTTTTTTTGTTTTTAATGAGAGATACATTTCCGTGCAAAGAAAACAATGAGACATGCACAAAAACTATATAAATAAATGCTAAAATGACACTTACCTTTATCGAAGAGTATTGATGTGTGATGAGACACTGTTTTTCTTGAACATACTGGGATTTTCAGTGATACATGAGTAAAGGCTTCACTTTGCAATCCCCACTAGCATTACAACAAAACATGAGAGTTAGCTTATTTTTCATAGGCTTGTGTCCTGGGAGTGCCTTTTCCTCCTGAGTAATGTAGGTCCTGTTTGGCATTTTCTTCCACAACGGGCCTGTTTCGTCACAATTGAACACTTGTTGGGGTTGGAATTTTTCAGCTTCACCATGCCTTATCACACTGTGTATGCCACTACAATTCTTAAATCTCTCAAACCAACCTTTGTTGGCCTTAAATTCACCAATATGAGCACTAGTTCCAGGCATTTTTTTCTGTTCACTTGGGTGTTAGTCGACTGGTGTGAGTCACATCCTGAGGGACAAGATTAACCCTTTCAGGGTCCGTCCCGTAGATCTACGGCTTTACGTTCAGGGTCCAAACCGTAGATATACGCCATGAGCTCAGCTCACTCTGATAAACTGTGAGTGGTACATTTGGGCCTAGATATGAGAGAATACATCTATGTGGTATGTGTGCACCACATAAAACAGATCCTGCAGCACACTGTGTATAATGAGAGAAAAAAAATGAAATCATGATTTTTCGATTAAAACAGCAACTCTGCAGTGTTTTTTCGTATGTTTTTTATAGTTGTATTTGCGATTTCTTGGTCTCATTTGATAGAATGGAAGACATATTACAGAAATAGAGATGATTTTGATTGGTTTTAGCACTGGAAATGACTTGAAACTGAGCTCAAAGTAGCAGAAATGTTAAATTTTTGCCGATATTCAAGAGTAAACAAACGACCTCACACGTCTAATACACATCAGCTGGTGGGTCTAATATACATTCACAAATATGGTGATGATATTTATACAATTATTACAGTATTGCATAACAGTAAATCTTCTATTTTTTGGTGTGAATAAAAATTCATTATGTGAATAAAAAATCAAAATGGAATTTATTTGTAAAGCCTCAAAACATAACTAATGAACAGAGGAAATGTTAGTTTAGTGCCAGGAATGCCTACATTGTTCATTCTGGACCCTATTTTGAAATTGGAATATTTTGAACTTTGTGTTAAATTGGCCAAATTAACAATTTCCGATCACTTTATTTTGTAGTTGAAACAGTTGACTTGGCGATTTCTTGTGCTCAATCGATAGAAGTAATACTAGTGAAATAGCTAAGAATTTGGTTGATTGGAATAATGTAATTGGCCTAAAATGGGAGTCAAAGTCGGCAAAATCGCCGATTCGTAAATATCACTGACACATCAAAATTCGCGAGAGCATAATTTCGTCAATTTTCCACCAAATTTCGTACTTTTTGTTTTATTACCTTCACAAAAAGATTCTCTACGATTTCATAAGAAAAAATAACAAATTTTTTTTTTGAAAATTCTTGGACACTGGTGAGTGACTCCAGATTTGGGCCTTGGACCCTGAAAGGGTTAAGGACCCCAATGGAAATAAGTTAGACAGTCCTCGATGACTCACTGACTTTCTTGGGTTATCCTGGGTGGCTAACCCTCTGGAGTTGTTTCTCATTAAGCCACACCAACAACAGTCTTTCCACATCTTTGAGTAGTACAGCTGACCGTGGTGCAGCAACAGCTGACGGTAGTGCAGCAACAGCTGACCGTGGTGTAGCAGCAGCAGCAGCAGCTGACCGTGGTACAGTAACAGCAGCAGCAGCTGACTATGGTACAGCAGCAGCAGCAGCTGACAGTGGTACAGCAGCAGCTGACGGTGGTGCAGCAGCAGCTGACTGTGGCACAATAGTACATATTTCGATAGTATTTCTCACCCTTTTTAACATAAGAACATAAGAACGGAGGATCACTGCAGCAGACCTGTTGGCCCATACTAGGCAGGTCCTTTACAATTCATCCCACTAACAAAACATTTGCCCAACCGAATTTTCAATGCTACCCAAGAAATAAGCTCTGATGTGCAAGTCCCACTCAAATCGAACCCTTCCCACTCATGTACTTACCCAACCTAAATTTGAAACTACATAAAGTCCTAGCCTCAATAACCCAACTAGGTAGACTGTTCCACTCATCAACTACCCTATTTCCAAACCAATACTTTCCTATGTCCTTTCTAAATCTAAACTTATCTAATTTAAATCCATTACTGCGGGTTCTCTCTTGGAGAGATATCCTCAAGACCTTATTAATATCCCCTTTATTAATGCCTATCTTCCACTTATACACTTCGATCAGGTCTCCCCTCATTCTTCGTCTAACAAATGAATGTAACTTAAGAGTCTTCAATCTTTCTTCATAAGGAAGATTTCTAATGTTATGTATTAATTTAGTCATCCTACGCTGAATGTTTTTTAACGAATTTATGTCCATTCTGTAATATGGAGACCAGAATTGAGCTGCATAATCTAGGTGAGGCCTTACTAATGATGTATAAAGCTGCAGTATGACCTCTGGACTTCTGTTGCTTACACTTCTTGATATAAATCCCAGTAATCTATTTGCCTTATTACGTATGCTTAGGCACTTTCTTTAACAGTCTATGGTGCGGAACTCTATCAAAAGCCTTACTAAAATCTAAGTAAATAATATCAAATTCTTTATCATGGTCAACAGCCTCAAAAGCTTTACTGAAGAAAGTTAATAAATTAGTTAGACAAGACCGGCCTCTTGTGAATCCATGCTGAGTATCATTAATCAAGCTATGCTTATCGAGATGGCTTCTTATAATCTCAGCTATAATTGACTAGTAATTTGCCTACAATTGAGGTCAGGCTTATTGGGCGGTAATCTGACGGTAACGACTTGTCCCCTGTTTTAAAAATGGGAATTACATTAGCCATCTTCCACATATCAGACACTACACCTGTTTGAAGAGATAAATTAAAAATATTAGTTAATGGTTCACAGAGTTCCATTTTGCATTCGTTAAGAACCCTTGGAAAAACCTCATTAGGACCCGGCGACTTATTTTGCTTCAGTCGGTCTATCTGCTTCACAACCATTTCACTAGTGACTGTGATGTTACATAATTTATCTTCTTCTGGCCCACTATAAAAATTAATTACTGGAATATTGTTAGTGTCTTCCTGTGTAAAAACCGAGAGATTTTAAAATAATTATTTAAAATCGAGCACATTTCATTCTCTTTGTCAGTAAGATGCCCATAGTTATTTTTAAAGGGATCTATCTTATCTCTAACTATTGTTCTATAGACCTGGAAAAAACTTTTTGGGTTTTAGAATCCCTAGCAACTTTAATTTCATAGTCCCTTTTAGCTTTTCTTATCCCCTTTTTAATGTCCCTCTTAATGTCAATATAATGATTCATAAGATGACCCTCACCTCTTTTGATATGCCTATAAATTCCTTTCTTATGCCCTAGTAGATATTTCAGCCTATTATTCATCCATTTTGGGTCATTTCTATTTGATCTAATTTCTTTATATGGGATAAACGTTCTTTGAGCAGCATGTATAGTGTTCAGAAAACTGTCATATTGATAGCTCTCTACATTACCCCAGTCAACAGATGATAAGTGTTCTCTAAGCCCATCGTAATCTGCTAAGCGAAAATCTGGGACTGTAACTGAGTTATCGCTACTATTGTACTTCCATTCAATGTTAAATGTAATTGATTTGTGGTCGCTAGCACCCAGTTCCTCTGAAATTATTAAATTATTAACGGGATTCATTGTTTGCCAGAACTAAGTCAAGCAGGTTATTTCCCCTTGTAGGTTCTGTCACAAACTGCTTCAAAAAACATTCCTGAACAACTTCTAAGAAGTCGTATGATTCTAAATTCCCAGTCAAGAAATTCCAATCAATATGACTAAAGTTAAAGTCTCCTAGAATTACTACATTATCGTGCCTTGTGGCCTTAACAATTTCCTCCCATAGTAGTCTCCCTTGGTCCCTATCTAAGTTTGGGGGACGGTATATCACTCCTAAAATCAGTTTTTCATGCCCCTCTGAAAATTCTATCCAAACAGACTCTGTATGTGTTACTTCAGACTTAATACAGTGGACCCCCGGTTAACGATTTTAATCCGTGCAAGAGGGCTCATCGTTATGCGAAATAATCGTTATGCGAATGAATTTTCCCCATAAGAAATAATGGAAATCAAATTAATCCGTGCAAGACGCCCAAAAGTATGAAAAAATTTTTTTTTTACCACATGAAATGTTAATTTTAATACACACAAACTGAAAAAGGCATGCACAATTAAATGACACTTACTTTTATTGAAGATCTGGTGATGATTGATGGGATGGGAGGAGGGGAGAGCATTATCTTCTTACTGTTTAGAAGGGGAATCCCCTTCCATTACGACTTGAGGTAGCAAGTCCTTTTCCGGGGTTACTTCCCTTCTTCTTTTAATGCCACTAGGACCAGCTTGAGAGTCACTGGACCTCTGTTGCACAACAAATCTGTCCATAGAGCTCTGTACCTCCCGTTCCTTTACGATTTGTCTAAAATGGGCCATAACATTGTCATTGAAATAGTCACCAGCACGGCTTGCAACAGCTGTGTCAGGGTGATTT
Organism: Cherax quadricarinatus; assembly: GCF_038502225.1. Taxonomy (NCBI): domain Eukaryota; kingdom Metazoa; phylum Arthropoda; class Malacostraca; order Decapoda; family Parastacidae; genus Cherax; species Cherax quadricarinatus. The sequence continues at coordinate 169,767 of NC_091301.1, forward strand.
TCATCTATAAAGGTTTGCAGTTCAACCCACTGTGCACACATTTCCTTAATCTTTGAAGTAGGCACAATGGATTCCACAACTGGCATAGGCTTCTCAGGGTTAGCCCCAAACCCTTCAAAATCTTTCTTAATTTCCATACTAATTCTCACCCTTTTTACCACAGGGTTGGCACTAGAAGCTTTCTTGGGGCCCATGGTCACTTATTTTCCAGAAACAGCACCGAAAATACTGTAATAATACGAAATATTCCGAGTGTATGCTTGGATGTTACCGCGGAGGCTGGCTGGTAAACAATGGGACGGGGCGGCACATGTGAGGCTGGCTGAGGGCACATTGGACGCGTCTCGGACGAAAATCGGTAAGCGGGTTTTTAATCGGTATGCGCGGCAAAAATTTTGCGATAAAAGTAATCGTTATGCGGAAAAATCGCTATGCGATGCCATCGTTATGCGGGGGTCCACTGTACCCGTTTTTATGCAACAGTTCAAGCGATCTCGGACATACAATGCCACCCCACCCCACTTCCCGATACTTCTGTCTACTTGGAACAATTTAAAACCCTGAATGTAACATTCCGCAGGCATGTCCCGACTTTTTGAATTAAACCACGTCTCGGTTAAGGCAAATACATTAATGTTACCTGCACTAGCAACTAATCTCAACTCGTCCATCTTATTCCTAGCACTACGGCTATTAGCATAATAAACATTGAAAGACTCTCCTTTCTCTTTACCCTTCCTGCTCATTTCTGTTTTTCTACTAAACCTATTACTGTCCTTATCACCCAGTGTCACTGGCTTTTCACTATCTACCTCGTTCTGCTTATTACTAGTTCCCCTAGAACTCATAATATTACTACACTGGGACTTCACTGTTTTCCTGCCAAAACTCATACCACTAACTATTCCTAGTTTAAAGTCCTAACAGCTCCCTCCACTGCAGTTGTCAGTGCCCCCACCCCAGACCTAGATAAGTGAACCCCATCCCTGGCATACATGTCATTTCTGCCATAGAAGAGGTCCCAGTTGTCAATGAATGTTACTGCATTTTCCTTACAGTATTTGTCCAGCTAGCAATTGACACTAATTGCCCTGGACAACCATTCATTTCCAACTCCTCTCCTTGGCAAAATACCACATATGACAGGGTTCCCACCCTTTCTCCTAATTATTTCTATTGCTGACCTATACCTGCTAATCAGGTCTTCACTCCTACGTCTGCCAACATCGTTGCCTCCAGCACTGAGACAGATAATAGGATTGCTCCCATTACCTCTCATGATGTCATCCAGACGGCTAACAATATCCTTCATCCCAGCCTCAGGAAAGCAAACCCTCTGTCTCCTACTCCTGTCCTTCAAGCAGAATGCCCTATCCATATACCTAACTTGGCTATCCCCAACAACAATATTCTTACCTTCCTTGGTGTCGTTCGCCGTGACGTTCCCAGTAGTCGACTCACATTCGTCGGGTAGCACTGAGAATGTATTAGATGTTTCCACAACAGTTTCCACGGCAGTCTCTTTCTTCTTCATCGTTTCTACCTTTCCATTCGTCTTCTTGATCGTCAACTTTGTTCCCTGCTGTCCAGCCACTGACCAGTTTCCCTTCTTGACCTGAGGACTCAAAACAGGAGGACTACTACGAATCTTCTTGTTTTCCTCGGTCAGTCGCTGAATCTCCATCTTCGCCATCCTCAGTTCTTCCTTAAGCTGTTGGTAAAGTTGCTCGATGGAGGGCATCTTGCTTCAATCCGTAGAGAGCGCACAAACAGGTCTTCACAGAGCTAAGTACACGTCACCACAGGGTTGGCACTAGAAACTTTCTTTGGGCCCATGGTGGCTTATTTAACATAAGAACATAAGAACATAAGAAAGGAGGAACACTGCAGCAGGCCTGTTGGCCCATACTAGGCAGGTCCTTTACAATTCATCCCACTAAAAAAACATTTGCCCAACCCAATTTTCAATGCTACCCAAGAAATAAGCTCTGATGTGCAAGTCCCACTCAAATCCAACCCCTCCCACTCATGTACTTATCCAACCTAAATTTGAAACTACCCAAAGTCCTAGCCTCAATAACCCAACTAGGTAGACTGTTCCACTCATCAACTACCCTATTTCCAAACCAATACTTTCCTATGTCCTTTCTAAATCTAAACTTATCTAATTTAAATCCATTACTGCGGGTTCTCTCTTGGAGAGATATCCTCAAGACCTCATTAATATCCCCTTTATTAATACCTATCTTCCACTTATAGACTTCGATCAGGTCTCCCCTCATTCTTCGTCTAACAAGTGAATGTAATTTAAGAGTCTTCAATCTTTCTTCATAAGGTAGATTTCTAATGCTATGTATTAATTTAGTCATCCTACGCTGAATGTTTTCTAACGAATTTATGTCCATTCTGTAATATGGAGACCAGAATTGAGCTGCATAATCTAGGTGAGGCCTTACTAATGATGTATAAAGCTGCAGTATGACCTCTGGACTTCTGTTGGTTACACTTCTTGATATAAATCCCAGTAATCTATTTGCCTTATTACGTACGCTTAGGCACTGCTGTCTTGGTTTAAGGTTGCTGCTTACCATAACCCCCAAGTCCTTTTCGCAATCTGTATGGCTAAGTTCTACATTATTTAACTTACAAGTGCTAGGGTTATGGACACTCCTGAGCTTCAGAACCTTGCATTTATCTACATTGAACTGCATCTGCCACTTTTCTGACCAAGAATAGAGTTTGTCTAAATCCTCCTGAAGTTCCATAACATCTACGTTTGAATCAATTATCCTACCTATCTTTGTGTCATCGACGAATTTGCTCATATCACTAGTAATTCCCTCATCAAGATCATTGATATATATTATAAACAACAATGGGCCCAAGACTGATCCCTGTGGAACGCCACTTGTTACTGATCCCCACTCGGATTTAACCCCATTTATGGACACTCTCTGCTTCCTGTCTGTGAGCCATGATTCGATCCACGAGAGCACCCTTCCCCCAATGCCATGAGCTGCCACTTTCTTTAACAGTCTTTGGTGCAGAACTCTATCAAAAGCCTTACTAAAATCTAAGTAAACAATATCAAATTCTTTATTGTGGTCAACAGCCTCAAAAGCTTTACTGAAGAAAGTTAATAAATTAGTTAGACAAGACCGGCCTCTTGTGAATCCATGCTGAGTATCATTAATCAAGCTATGCTTATCGAGATGGCTTCTTATAATCTCAGCTATAATTGACTCTAGTAATTTGCCTACAATTGAGGTCAGGCTTATTGGGCGGTAATTTGATGGTAACGACTTCTCCCCTGTTTTAAAAATAGTAATTACATTAGCCATCTTCCACATATCAGACACTACACCTGTTTGAAGAGATAAATTAAAAATATTAGTTAATGGTTATTACACCCTAGGATTTCAAATGGCCTGTTATCCCAGGTGTAATGGGAGCAAATAAACACAGTAGAAAAAGTTTAGACTTATATTATCCTTCACCAATTTATAACAGCAATATGTACACTATGTACAGTGATAAATATAGTGCACTCCACGGTAAGCAAGGCAGAAATAGAAGCCACAAGATAGCAGACCGTGCTTCAACCAGCTCTAGAATGGGAATGACAAGGGCAGACAGGAGAGCGGTATCCACATAACCTCTGCGATTGTCAATCCCACCTTCTTATTGGCTAGAACCTGGTCACTAGTTGAACGATGGGGCCCCATCATCAACTCTTAGCAACCTGGTTCGCTGGTTGGGGGAGATAGCCTGTAAATGAGGGTGTGTCCATGCGCCGAATAAAGGTTACGTACTCTTTGCATGCCACACCCCCACCCCCGAGAAGGCTCAGGATTAGGCTGCCACCTCCCAGTGGTAACCGTGCCGTCATGGCACCAAATAATGGGACCGCCTATCCTCTCCACCATCCAACTCTTAGATAGAGCTCAGCTTTCCTAGTGACCAAAAGCCAAACCCTAAACTCAGAGTGAGACAGCAGTCAGATAGGCCAACATAGGTCCAAGATACAAGCGGACGGTAGCCCGTATCCCCTCACTAAAAAAAAACCCCACATCAGGGGATAAAAAAAAGAGCTTGAAAGGGGGGTTACCACAAATACATCCTAACCTAAATAAAATATTAAACTAGACTCTTGACAAAGAGTCTGCCAACACATTTTCTTTGCCGGCAATATAATTTATTTTTAGGTTGTAGGGCTGCAGCCTGAGCGTCCAACGCATAAGCCTTGTGTTGTGATTCTTCATGGCTTGGAGATAGACTAACGGGTTGTGATCACTGTAGACTGTGACCACCTGCGATGTCTGGCCCACATAAACATCGAAATGTTCCAAAGCCATTACCAGCGCGAGGGCTTCTTTTTCAATGGTAGAGTAAGCTCTCTGATGTGGCTGGAACTTAGCTGAAAAGTATGCGATTGGCTGCAGCTCCTTGTTCCCGATTTGTAATAGTACCGCCCCAACCCCAGACTCACAAGCATCAACCTGTAATGAAAAAGGTTTGGAGAAGTCTGGAGACAGGAGAATGGGTGCAGAGCACAATAATCTTTTTGCTTTATTAAAAGCAGTGTTACAATCTGACGTCCAATTAAAGGGAACTTTATGACTGGTAAGAGAGGTAAGAGGGGCTACAATATCTGAGAAATTCTTACAGAATCTTCTGTAAAATCCTATCATGCCTAGGAAACGTTGAAGAGATTTCCTATCATGAGGAACTGGATAATCTTTAATCGAAAGAACTTTAGCAAGTTTAGGTGCAACATTACCACTACCTACTTCATGGCCTAGAAAAGTGATAGTGGCCTGGCCAAAGGAAGATTTAGATAAATTAACTGTTAATTGGGAATTCTTAAAGGTCTCAAACAGAGCTTTAAGTCTAAGTAGGTGTTGATCCCAAGTATCAGACACCACAACAATATCATCTAGGTATGCTGCCGTGCCTTCAAGTCCTTTAATAGCCTGATGGATGAGTTTCTGGAATGAAGAGGGGGAATTTTTCATTCCGAAGGGGGTAACTGTATACTGATAATGACCTCCTGGAATCACGAAGGCAGAGATTTCCTTCGCCTTATCTGTCAAAGGTACCTGATAGTAACCTTTAAGGAGATCTAATTTGGACACAAAAGTAGCCTTACCCACAAAGTCAATTACGTCATCCAGACGAGGAAGAGGGTAAGCATCTGTGATTGTGACCTCGTTCACTTTACGGTAGTCTGTGCACATACGAAACCCTCCATCAGCCTTTTTTACTAGGATGCACGGTGAAGCCCATGGACTAGATGACTCCTCCACTAAACCATGTTCTAACAAGAAGTCTACTTCCTGCTGAAGTAGCCTTTGCTTTTCAGGATTAGCTCTGTAGGGGGAGAGTTTAATTGGTTTAGATTTTCCCACATCTACATCATGGTAACCTAACGTACATTTTTTCGGCACATCCGAAAAAATATTAGGATATGACTGTAGAAGCTCAGTTAAATTGGTTGCTTGTATTTCAGATAATCCATCCATTAACGGGCTAGGATCCTTGAGGAGGACAGAATTTGAAAGTTTAGTATTAATTTCAGAGATAGTGCAAAGAGTCAGAGTCGTCCTCAGAGGTAGAGGACAGAGTCATTACTGGGACTTTATCTGGTGTATGAAAGGCCTTGATTTGATTAATGTGGTAAGTTTTTGTTTTTGAGGTCTTATCAATGGGAGCTACCACATAATTTAAATCAGATAATCTACTTACAATCTGCATAGGTCCCGTATATCTAGCTTTCAAGGTGTGGCCAGGTATAGGTTCCTGCACCAACACCTTGTCTCCTGGATGGAAGGAGCGGAATTGTGCACTTATGTCATACCTCTGTTTCATCTTACTTTGAGCTATCTTTAGGTTAGCCGTGGCCAACTCACGTGCCACCTGCAACCTTGAAGACGGGTTGTAGAGTGCTGAGCTTACGTCTTCTCCCATCCATCCTTCTTTGAGCACCCGAAGAGGACCTCGTACATTGTGCCCAAAGATCAGCTCAAACGGACTATACCCTGTAGACTCTTGTACCGTCTCTCGTACTGAGAACAGCAACAAAGGTAGAGATTCATCCCAATCTGTCGGAAAGTGCATGCAAAAACTTCTCATCATTGTTTTTAATGTTTGGTGGAATCTTTCCAAGGCGCCTTGGGACTGAGGATGATAGGCAGTGGATAAGTTGTGAATTATCCCTAACCTAGTTAATACTTCCCTAAATGCTTTGGCAGTGAAGTTAGTACCTTGATCACTTTGTATAGTTTTAGGAATGCCAAAACAAGAAATGAATTTTGTTAAAGCTTTGAGAATAGCTTTAGTATTGATACTACGCATTGGGATCGCTTCAGGATATCTGGTTACTTTATCCATAATTGTAAATAAATACTGATTTCCAGACTTTGACTTAGGTAGTGGACCTACACAATCTATAATTAAATCTGCAAAAGGTTCTCCATCAGCAGGTATGGGTTGGAGAGGTGCAGGTTTAATGGAATGTCCAGGTTTTCCAACTTGCTGACATTCTCGGCAACACCTAATATGATTCTTCACATTTTTCTTTAATTTTGGCCAATAAAATTCTTTTGTGATTCTATACAAGGTTTTTGTAATTCCTAAGTGACCTCCTGATGACGTATTATGAGCTATATTTAATATCTGAGGTCTATACTTGGTTGGAACCACTAACCTGTCGTATAATTGCCGGCCCTCTTTCTCCTTACCAGTCTCAGTGCAAACCAAATAATCATTTTTAACTTCATACTTGACTGGATGACCCCAAGAGGATTTACCCATGGCTGCCTGAAAAGCGAATTTTAAAGAAGGGTCCTTTCGTTGTTCCTCCCGGAAGGACAGTCCCTCGGGCATGGAAACAGAGACATCTGGCAATCCTGCAACCTGGGAATAGGAAGGCTTGATCGGGGTCTGTTCACTTGATTTACGAGACTCCGGCCGGTGTGTCTCATAAAACAACGTGGCTATTCCGAGATCGGAGTCGTCCAAGGATAGGTCAACATTCTCCCCAGACAACCCTTGGGATGTTGCCCGAGTTATGGCCAACACTGGAGAAGCATTAATCATTATAGGTTCAGGACACGAAGTAACAGTAGTAATGTTATTACCCAGTAATAACATGGCATTTTTCATGGGAAATCCTTTTGAGATACCTACAGTCAAGTACCCAGTGTAATATTTGCACTGTACATAAATTTTATGCAAAGGAACTGAATATATAGCTCCTCCATAGGCTTCCAATAAAACTGAGGAATTCAAGGAAGTATTCTCTGAAAGGGGTAATATTCCTTCTCTGACAAGTGAGCAATATGCTCCAGTATCTCTAAAGGTATTTACTTTAGTTGGTTCTGAGTTTTCCTGAAGGGAAATAAGACTTTTGCAATAATAAGGGGCCATACCTTTTTCTACTTCTCTAGGGGACATGTTACTAGGGATATTAGAGATTTTCCCGATGGGTTGAGGTTTTTGGGGGCAGTTGGAACTGATGTGACCTACTTTATTGCACCTGAAGCAGACGACAGGCTTGCCCTTTACTCCCTGATGACGTTGCAAGTGGTGTCGTTCTGGCTGGTGCCTCTCTGGATATTGTTGTCGAGATGCTCCATAAGTAGTTTGCCTCTCCGCAGGGGGACCATATGTTGAGAAGCGTGGCTCACCAGGTGACTTGGTTGGATGACGTAGACGCTCTCCCTCCGGCTGGCACTTCATTCTCCAATGTTGTCGATCTCTGCTCACGCCAGACTGTTGAAAAGAGAGACGGGACCGCTCGGACAAGGAGCGGTTCGTTTCGAAGGTATCAGCCAACCTGGCCGCCTCCAATGCAGTGGTTAAGTCACGATCCTGCAGAAAGACACGAACCTCTGGTCCCACAGACTCCAGCAGGTTATCAATCAGAATAAGCTGCACCAGCTCCTCAAAGTTAGAGACACCACTCGCTTTATACCAGCTGGTAAAAGCTTTGGTTTGCTGTCTCACAAAGTCCACCAGGGATTGACCAAGCTGCCGCCTGTTCAATTTGAAGGTCTTACGATATTTAGCTGGGATACATGTATATGCTCCCAACACTGTGGTCTTCACTACTTGATAATCAGAGAATTCAGCGTCAGTTAATACCGACGTAAATTCCTGTGCCTTACCCAATAATGCTGTATGAACCAACGCTGCCCAGTGCTGTTCCGGCCACCTCAAGGCTCGAGCCTGATTTTCGAAGCTTTCGAAAAATTGCTCTGGTTCGGCCTCATTGAAGCGGGGAACAAGCTGTACTGCTTTTTGTAAACTGAAATCGTTTACAGAATGCGAAAACTGCCTCCTTTCTCTTTCCCTATCAAATTCTTCCCTTGCGAATGCTCTCTGTTCCCTAGTTTGCTCCAGCGTGATTTTTGCCAGCTCAAGTGCCAACGACGCTGATTCACCTCGAGACAACCCAGCTGCACCATACTGACCATTTTGCTCCGTAGGTGTATCATCTTCCTCATGCGAGAACATAAGAGTTTTTCCCCTAGCTCCCGTAGAGGGAGGAGTTTGATGTGCCATCTCTTCTTCAATAAGTATGTCAGCAATAAGTGGACGCAGTTGCGCAGCTGTGAGAGTGCGTTTATAGGGAATGCCAATGGAACGAGCAATTTGCCAACAACGCTGTAGGGACAATTTAGGTAGGTTATGCAAAGTATATGCCGACACCAGGCGTCTGACTCGTCTAGGTGGCATAAGTTATTCGCTATGCACAGTACGAATACCCCAACGTAACACGTTAATTTGCAGAACACGCTTAGCTATGCACAGTACGATTGCAGAATACGCATACAAGCAAAGCCGACTGCACACAAGATTGACCGTAGCGAAGCGAGCACACTGAACAAGCTAGTAGCGAGCTGTTGAACGATCACACAATAGCAAGGCTGATCATAAGCAACTGACACGCAAAATTTGTAAAGCGAAGCGAAACAGCAAGCTACACAATGTTCCTGCTACAAGCTTCACCCTAAGCTCAACCGTTTCTCTAAGTCCAGCTCTCGGACAGGCTACCCATATTACACCCTAGGATTTCAAATGGCCTGTTATCCCAGGTGTAATGGGAGCAAATAAACACAGTAGAAAAAGTTTAGACTTATATTATCCTTCACCAATTTATAACAGCAATATGTACACTATGTACAGTGATAAATATAGTGCACTCCACGGTAAGCAAGGCAGAAATAGAAGCCACAAGATAGCAGACCGTGCTTCAACCAGCTCTAGAATGGGAATGACAAGGGCAGACAGGAGAGCGGTATCCACATAACCTCTGCGATTGTCAATCCCACCTTCTTATTGGCTAGAACCTGGTCACTAGTTGAACGATGGGGCCCCATCATCAACTCTTAGCAACCTGGTTCGCTGGTTGGGGGAGATAGCCTGTAAATGAGGGTGTGTCCATGCGCCGAATAAAGGTTACGTACTCTTTGCATGCCACAATGGTTCACAGAGTTCCATTTTGCATTCCTTAAGAACCCTTGAAAAAACCTCATCAGGACCCGGTGACTTATTTTGCTTCAGTCTGTCTATCTGCTTCACAACCATTTCACTAGTGACTGTGATGTTACATAATTTATCTTCTTCTGGCCCACTATAAAAATTAATTACTGGAATATTGTTAGTGTCTTCCTGTGTAAAAACCGAGAGAAAATAATTATTTAAAATCGAGCACATTTCATTCTCTTTGTCAGTAAGATGCCCATAGTTATTTTTAAGGGGACCTATCTTATCTCTAACTTTTGTTCTATAGACCTGGAAAAAACTTTTTGGGTTAGTTTTAGAATCCCTAGCAACTTTAATTTCATAGTCCCTTTTAGCTTTTCTTATCCCCTTTTTAATGTCCCTCTTAACCCTTTGAGGGTCCGTCCCGTAGATCTACGGCTTTACGTTCAGGGTCCAAACCGTAGATCTACGTCACGAGCTCAGCTCACTCTGATAAACTGTGAGTGGTACATTTGGGCCTAGATATGACAGAATACATCTATGTGGTATGTGTGCACCACATAAAACAGATCCTGCAGCAAGCTGTGCACAATGAGAGAAAAAAACTGAAATCATGATTTTTCGATTAAAACAGCGACTTTGCAGTGTTTTTTCGTATGTTTTTTATAGTTCTATTTGTGATTTCTTGGTCTCATTTGATAGAATGGAAGACATATTACAGAAACAGAAATGATTTTGATTGGTTTTAGCACTGGAAATGGCTTGAAACTGAGCTCAAAGTAGCAGAAATGTTAAATTTTTGCCGATATTCAAGAGTAAACAAACGACCTCACACGTCCAATACACGCCAGCTGGTGGGTCTAATATGCATTCACAAATATGGTGATGATATTTATACAATTATTACAGTATTGCAAAACAGTAACTCTTCTATTTTTTGGTGTGAATAAAAATTCATTATGTGAATAAAAGATCAAAATGGAATTTATTTGTAAAGCCTCAAAACATAACTAATGAACAGAGGAAACGTTAGTTTAGTTCCAGGTATACCTACATTGTTCATTCTGGACCCCATTTTGAAATTGGAATATTTTGAACTTTGTGTTAAATTGACCAAATTAACAATTTCCGATCACTTTATTTTGTAGTTGAAACAGTTGACTTGGCGATTTCTTGTGCTCAATCGATAGAATAGAAGTAATACTAGTGAAATAGCTAAGAATTTGGTTGACTGGAATAATGTAATTGGCCTAAAATGGGAGTCAAAGTCGGCAAAATCGGCGATTCGTAAATATCGCTGACACATCAAAATTCGCGAGAGCACAATTTCGTCAATTTTCCATCAAATTCCGTACTTTTTGTTCTATTACCCTCACAAAAAGATTCTCTACCATTTCATAAGAAAAAATAAAAAAAAAAATTTTTTGAAAATTCTTGGACACTGGGGCACCACTTCAGATTTGGGCCTTGTTTAGCAGTTACAAGCACTATAAACACTGGAATAATACAAAATGTATCGAATGTATGCATGGAACTGGCCACCCTGGTTTGTAAACAATGACGGCAGGGCAGCTGAGGCGCTCAGGCTGGACGGACAGGTTTGGGACATATCACGTTGGACGAGTTTTTCGTAGTTGGCCGGGCCAAAATTTTTACGCTCAAATGCTTCGTTAGGCAGATTTAACGTTAGACGATGCTTTCGTTAGCAGAGGGTCCACTGTATTGTAATAAACAGAATAGAGGAAAGCAGCTCTAATATACATTATTTAGGTATGCATACTGGTCAGAGAGCCCGTCATAAGTTTGAGTCGTCGGTAAACAAATATGTCACTAAGTGAGGAGAGGCTGTACTTTTAAGTTCAAATCAGTGTAATTTCAATATACAGCAGGGCCCCACTTATTCGGCTGGTTAGGTTCCAGGCTACTGCCAGAAAGCAGACTTTGCCAGAAAGCAGAACTCCATTTTTTCCATTTATAAATGCATATAAATGCCAGATAACAAGTTTACACTAACATATATTAACTTAGCAATAGAACTAGGCATTAAAAAGTAAAATACACACACAGTACACTCATTATTTACCTCAAAATATTTGTAGTCTTAACCCTTAAACGGTTCAAAGAGACCGACGTTCAAATTCGTAGTGCTACAAAAGTAGATCTACTTTTTTTTACATGTTTTCAAATATAACAAAAAAAAATGTAGATAAAAGTTTTTTACACATTTTCAAATGTAAAACAAAAAAGAAGATCTACATTTTTTTACATACTTTCAGATGTTGAGAAAACGTATATATACGTTTGGACCATTTAAGGGTTAATGTAGGGCAAAAGGCGAGTAGTATTTACTCTAAGAAGTCAGGTGTGATAGCCCTCCTGGCCACCCCACCCACACATACGTACTATACTACTATGCTTAAAGCTCCCTAGACCGATAAAATGCATATACAATACACTCATTACTTACCTTAAAATATTTGTATAGTCTTAATGGTCTTAATGTAGGGTGAGAGGTGAAAAGTATTTATATTTGTAGAAAGTCGTGTGGGAGGTATGGCATCCTGCCTGGCCACTTATACTTACTACGACATTAAGCTCCCTAGAGCAATAAAATGCATATATATTGTATACTCATCAATTAATTACCTTAAAATATTTTTAGTCTTAATGTAGGGTGAGAGGTGAATTTTATTTGTATGAAGTCAAGTTGGGAAGAATGGGTAGCCAGGAAGGGCAGCCCTCCCCACCCCACCAACACATAATCTAAACAATCCAGACGAATGCGTCTAATTTTCGCCACTTTACATTGTGTACAAGTTGTCTCCACATTGATACAGTAGAATAAATAAAGAGGAACACTCCCATTCTCATGTAACACCATTTTTAAAAGAAATGACACCATGAGTGAAGTCATACGAAAGGAATAATTTTCTAGTTACCCCCAGTAATATTATAGTGACACATTTTCTCTGATGTTGGACTGCAAGTTGCCTGGCTACCACAAGTTCTACAAGTTGCCTAGCTACCACAAGTCCTACAAGTTGCCTGGCTACCACAAGTCCTACAAGTTGCCTGGCTACCACAAGTCCTACAAGTTGCCTGGCTACCACAAGTTCTACAAGTTGCCTAGCTACCACAAGTCCTACAAGTTGCCTGGCTACCACAAGTCCTACAAGTTGCCTGGCTACCACAAGTCCTACAAGTTGCCTAGCTACCACAAGTCCTACAAGTTGCCTGGCTACCACAAGTCCTACAAGTTGCCTGGCTACCACAAGTCCTACAAGTTGCCTGGCTACCACAAGTCCTACAAGTTGCCTGGCTACCACAAGTCCTACAAGTTGCCTGGCTACCACAAGTCCTACAAGTTGCCTGGCTACCACAAGTCCTACAAGTTGCCTGGCTACCACAAGTCCTACAAGTTGCCTGGCTACCACAAGTCCTACAAGTTGCCTGGCTACCACAAGTCCTACAAGTTGCCTGGCTACCACAAGTCCTACAAGTTGCCTGGCTACCACAAGTCCTACATGTTGCCTGACTACTACAAGTTGCCTTGACTACCACAAGTTGCCTTAAATAGCAAAAAAAGGCACAATACCGTGACTGGAATGATACACAAATAACCCGCACATAAAAGAGAGAAGCTTACAACGACGTTTCGGTCCGACTTGGGCCATTTACAAAGTCACACTAACCAGAAGTGGAGCAGGATGGCTATATATAGGCAGGAAGAGGTGGTGGTAGTAGTAGTAGTAGTAGTAGTACAAGAATGGTATATAATACTGACAAGATGAAATTAAGACACATGCGCAACACCCGGGCATCCCTATCGTAGACGTTTCGCCATCCAGCCAGCCACTGGATGGCGAAACGTCCACAACAAAGACACCCAGACGCCGCACATGTGTCTTAATTTCATCAGTAGTAGTAGTAGTAGTGGTAGAAGAAGAGGTAGTAGTAGTGGTAGAAGTGGGGAATAAGGAGGATGAGCCAGTCAAATATGAAGGAAGGGGAGCACTGCAAGAGAGCTAGGTGCCCACAGAGGGAGAGCAAGCACACAGAGATGCATGAAAGGGGAAGTGGTGAAATAAATGAAGAAGGAACAGAAACACGAGACAGGAGAGAGAAAGACAACCCAGAGGAGAAAAAGGAAAGAGGAAAGGGGAAGAGGGAGAAGAAGAAAAAGAAAAAGAAAAAATGAGGAGTCAGGTTAAGTCAAAGGTGTTCTGAAGTTTGGAGCATTTTACAATTTAGTGGGAGAGGAAGGCATCTACAGAGACGAAGCCAGGGCTAAGATTCATACAAGGAAAGTTGTGTATTAGAGAGGATTCAACTAGACGGCGACTGTTCGAGTTGGAGGTAGGGAAGACAGTTTTAGCAGAAGACCAGTCAATATGATGCTTGACTACCACAAGTTGCCTGACTACCACAAGTTGCCTGACTACCACAAGTTGCCTGGCTACCACAAGTTGCCTGGCTACCACAAGTTGCCTGGCTACCACAAGTTGCCTGGCTACCACAAGTTGATTGGCTACCACAAGTCGCCTGGCTACCACAAGTCCTACAAGCTGCCTGGCTACCACAAGTCCTACAAGTCACCTGGCTACTACAAGTCACCTGGCTACCACATCTCATTTTTTTTTTTATTATCACAGTGGCCGATTCCCACCAAGGCAGGGTGGCCCGAAAAAGAAAAACTTTCACCATCATTCACTCCATCACTGTCTTGCCAGAAGGGTGCTTTACACTATAGTTTTTAAACTGCAACATTAACACCCCTCCTTCAGAGTGCAGGCACTGTACTTCCCATCTCTAGGACTCAAGTCCGGCCTGCCGGTTTCCCTGAACCCCTTCATAAATGTTACTTTGCTCACACTCCAACAGCACATCAAGTATTAAAAACCATTTGTCTCCATTCACTCCTATCAAACACGCTCACGCATGCCTGCTGGAAGTCCAAGCCCCTCGCACACAAAACCTCCTTTTCCTCCTCCCTCCAACCTTTCCTAGGCCGACCCCTACCCCGCCTTTCTTCCACTACAGACTGATACACTCTTGAAGTCACTCTGTTTCGCTCCATTCTCTCTACATGTCCGAACCACCTCAACAACCCTTCCTCAGCCCTCTGGACAACAGTTTTGGTAATCCCGCACCTCCTCCTAACTTCCAAACTACGAATTCTCTGCATTATATTCACACCACACATTGCCCTCAGACATGACATCTCCACTGCCTCCAGCCTTCTCCTCATATTTATGTTAATTTATTCTGCTGTGAGGTGTATTTAGATGGATTAAGCAAAATGTCTATATTAATGATATTTAACCCTTTCAGGGTCCAAGGCCCAAATCTGGAGTCACGCACCAGTGTCCAAGAATTTAAAAAAAAAAAATTTGTTATTTTTTCTTATGAAATCGTAGAGAATCTTTTTGTGAAGGTAATAAAACAAAAAGTACGAAATTTGGTGGAAAATTGACGAAATTATGCTCTCGCGAATTTTGATGTGTCAGCGATATTTACGAATCGGCGATTTTGCCGACTTTGACTCCCATTTTAGGCCAATTACATTATTCCAATCAACCAAATTCTTAGCTATTTCACTAGTATTACTTCTATTCTATCGATTGAGCACAAGAAATCGCCAAGTCAACTGTTTCAACTACAAAATAAAGTGATCGGAAATTGTTAATTTGGCCAATTTAACACAAAGTTCAAAATATTCCAATTTCAAAATAGGGTCCAGAATGAACAATGTAGGCATTCCTGGCACTAAACTAACATTTCCTCTGTTCATTAGTTATGTTTTGAGGCTTTACAAATAAATTCCATTTTGATTTTTTATTCACATAATGAATTTTTATTCACACCAAAAAATAGAAGATTTACTGTTATGCAATACTGTAATAATTGTATAAATATCATCACCATATTTGTGAATGTATATTAGACCCACCAGCTGACGTGTATTAGACGTGTGAGGTCGTTTGTTTACTCTTGAATATCGGCAAAAATTTAACATTTCTGCTACTTTGAGCTCAGTTTCAAGCCATTTCCAGTGCTAAAACCAATCAAAATCATTTCTATTTCTGTAATATGTCTTCCATTCTATCAAATGAGACCAAGAAATCACAAATAGAACTATAAAAAACATACGAAAAAACACTGCAAAGTCGCTGTTTTAATCGAAAAATCATGATTTCATTTTTTTTCTCTCATTATACACAGTGTGCTGCAGGATCTGTTTTATGTGGTGCACACATACCACATAGATGTATTCTGTCATATCTAGGCCCAAATGTACCACTCACAGTTTATCAGAGTGAGCTGAGCTCGTGACGTAGATCTACGGTTTGGACCCTGAACGTAAAGCCGTAGATCTACGGGACGGACCCTCAAAGGGTTAAGAGGGACATTAAAAAGGGGATAAGAAAAGCTAAAAGGGACTATGAAATTAAAGTTGCTAGGGATTCTAAAACTAACCCAAAAAGTTTTTTCCAGGTCTATAGAACAAAAGTTAGAGATAAGATAGGTCCCCTTAAAAATAACTATGGGCATCTTACTGACAAAGAGAATGAAATGTGCTCGATTTTAAATAATTATTTTCTCTCGGTTTTTACACAGGAAGACACTAACAATATTCCAGTAATTAATTTTTATAGTGGGCCAGAAGAAGATAAATTATGTAACATCACAGTCACTAGTGAAATGGTTGTGAAGCAGATAGACAGACTGAAGCAAAATAAGTCACCGGGTCCTGATGAGGTTTTTTCAAGGGTTCTTAAGGAATGCAAAATGGAACTCTGTGAACCATTAACTAATATTTTTAATTTATCTCTTCAAACAGGTGTAGTGTCTGATATGTGGAAGATGGCTAATGTAATTACTATTTTTAAAACAGGGGAGAAGTCGTTACCATCAAATTACCGCCCAATAAGCCTGACCTCAATTGTAGGCAAATTACTAGAGTCAATTATAGCTGAGATTATAAGAAGCCATCTCGATAAGCATAGCTTGATTAATGATACTCAGCATGGATTCACAAGAGGCCGGTCTTGTCTAACTAATTTATTAACTTTCTTCAGTAAAGCTTTTGAGGCTGTTGACCACGATAAAGAATTTGATATTGTTTACTTAGATTTTAGTAAGGCTTTTGATAGAGTTCTGCACCAAAGACTGTTAAAGAAAGTGGCAGCTCATGGCATTGGGGGAAGGGTGCTCTCGTGGATCGAATCATGGCTCACAGACAGGAAGCAGAGAGTGTCCATAAATGGGGTTAAATCCGAGTGGGGATCAGTAACAAGTGGCGTTCCACAGGGATCAGTCTTGGGCCCATTGTTGTTTATAATATATATCAATGATCTTGATGAGGGAATTACTAGTGATATGAGCAAATTCGCCGATGACACAAAGATAGGTAGGATAATTGATTCAAACGTAGATGTTATGGAACTTCAGGAGGATTTAGACAAACTCTATTCTTGGTCAGAAAAGTGGCAGATGCAGTTCAATGTAGATAAATGCAAGGTTCTGAAGCTCAGGAGTGTCCATAACCCTAGCACTTGTAAGTTAAATAATGTAGAACTTAGCCATACAGATTGCAAAAAGGACTTGGGGGTTATGGTAAGCAGCAACCTTAAACCAAGACAGCAGTGCCTAAGCGTACGTAATAAGGCAAATAGATTACTGGGATTTATATCAAGAAGTGTAACCAACAGAAGTCCAGAGGTCATACTGCAGCTTTATACATCATTAGTAAGGCCTCACCTAGATTATGCAGCTCAATTCTGGTCTCCATATTACAGAATGGACATAAATTCGTTAGAAAACATTCAGCGTAGGATGACTAAATTAATACATAGCATTAGAAATCTACCTTATGAAGAAAGATTGAAGACTCTTAAATTACATTCACTTGTTAGACGAAGAATGAGGGGAGACCTGATCGAAGTCTATAAGTGGAAGATAGGTATTAATAAAGGGGATATTAATAAGGTCTTGAGGATATCTCTCCAAGAGAGAACCCGCAGTAATGGATTTAAATTAGATAAGTTTAGATTTAGAAAGGACATAGGAAAGTATTGGTTTGGAAATAGGGTAGTTGATGAGTGGAACAGTCTATCTAGTTGGGTTATTGAGGCTAGGACTTTGGGTAGTTTCAAATTTAGGTTGGATAAGTACATGAGTGGGAGGGATTGGATTTGAGTGGGACTTGCACATCAGAGCTTATTTCTTGGGTAGCATTGAAAATTGGGTTGGGCAAATGTTTTTTTAGTGGGATGAATTGTAAAGGACCTGCCTAGTATGGGCCAACAGGCCTGCTGCAGTGTTCCTCCTTTCTTATGTTCTTATGTTGTCCAGAGGGCTGAGGAAGGGTTGTTGAGGTGGTTCGGACATGTAGAGAGAATGGAGCGAAACAGAATGACTTCAAGAGTGTATCAGTCTGTAATGGAAGGAAGGCAGGGTAGGGGTCAGCCTAGGAAAGGTTGGAGGGAGGGGGTAAAGGAGGTTTTGTGTGCGAGGGGCTTGGACTTCCAGCAGGCATGCGTGAGCGTGTTTGATAGGAGTGAATGGAGACAAATGGTTTTTAATACTTGACGTGCTGTTGGAGTGTGAGCAATCTAACATTTATGAAGGGATTCAGTGAAACCGGCAGGCCGGACTTGAGTCCTGGAGATGGGAAGTACAGTGCCTGCACTCTGAAGGAGGGGTGTTAATGTTGCAGTTTAAAAACTGTAGTGTAAAGCACCCTTCTGGCAAGACAGTGATGGAGTGAATGATGGTGAAAGTTTTTTTTTTTCGGGCCACCCTGCCTTGGTGGGAATCGGCCAGTGTGTTAATAAAAATTAATAATATACATATACATATAACCAAGTGTGAGAGTACTTGTGGTTGGGGATTTCAATGCTTAAGTGGGTAAAAATGTTATGGAGGGAGTAGTAGGTAAATTTGGGGTGCCAGGGGTAAATGTAAATGCGGAGCCTTTAATTGAGCTGTGTGGGAGACGGCCGACTTGTTGAAAAAAAAAAATGTACACACATTTATTTATTTATTTATTTTATGTTTTATGCTTTGCTACTTATAGTGCATCAATTGTGACATTTCTTTAAAGACAAACCAGTAAAGTATATGCAGGCTGTACCCAGTGTACCTTAAGCTCAGTTTATTTTAATTTATCTTGCTATTTACTATTCTATTTACTTGTTCTGATAATTTTCAAACCTTTTTCATGTTTTAAAACTTATTACAGTATATGAAATAAAGGGGCATTGTATTCTTTTGTACAGTATATTACAGACAACATCAAGAAGGCATATTCCATAAAACATTGTAGTAATATTTCTTTTGTTTGCAGTTATATTAGATCACAATGCCAAAGATACGTTTGTTTGTGGGGGGTCTGAGTGAGAAAGTTGATGAACAGTCACTTGGATCAAGGCTGACCCACTTTGGCACTGTGTCTGGCATTGACTTGAAGGAGAAAACTGATCCTGAAGGAAATGTTGTGTCAAGATTTTCCTATGTTAACATAGATGCACCTTCAGAAAAGATTGATGAGTGTAAGTACAGCATATGCTGGGAATGCTGCCTCTTAGGGTAACATAATTCATGATCTTTGAGTACATTGCTGATTTTTTCACTCTTTTGAAACTTGACACTTTTTAAATGTCATTTTATACATTGCTCTATTAGTGATGTTACATATTCCAGAAAAAATTTATTGATCTTTAACCTCTTGTATCTCATAGTGATTTCAATAAACTTTCCATATAATGGACTAGTTGGGGAAGGGGGAGCAGGTGGCCTGTAATAGCGAATGTTGTGGATAGAGTCGAGTTTCTTTGGTGGCGATTGTAACAATACTGGACAATTCTGTAACCAGCGTACTGTATTTTATTTTTTCCAAATTAACTGACTTAACGGATTTTGTTTCACATTTCCAAAGTCCCTTTTATGGAGGACCATTTTATGAAGGGTTTACTGTAATTGCAAATGTATACAGTAAACCCTTAATTTAACAGACTTTCATTTTGGAAATGCAGGACAAAATTTGTTGGCAACAGAAGTTTTTTGTTATTGTTACAGTCATTCCTAAATAATCTCATTTAACCACCACAGTTGCTGTTACAGCCATTCACTCATCCCCTTTAGTTCATTAAACTGAGTTTGTTGTATTTATCTCTCGTGTATTTATGACAGTCTTGACCCTTTATAAAAGCGTCTTGTTTAAGATATAAAGCACTTTCAGTATAGTGGAGCTGGTATCTCATACTTTGTCCTATTCAGATTATTTTTATGGAATCATTTTAAATTCATTATTGTGAAAATTGTTGGAATAACTCATGAAATCGTAATGACACGTTTGCAAACAAATCATACCACAGGCGGGGCTTGAACCTGTGGGCAGAGAGTCATAAATCTCCAGACCAACATGCTAGCCACTATGGCCAGCTGGCCTAGTGGCTAATGCATAGGTCTTGAGTTGTACAACTCTCTGACTACGGGTTCAAGCCCTGCCCGTGGTATGAAAATGAAAAATGAAAATGTTTATTTCCTTGTAAAGCTTACAATGTGCAGGTTATATGTTATAAAATATTAATTACAAAGAAGGCCACTAGCATGCCTAGGCATTTCTTACTCTATACTGATATAGGTTATGGAGCAGTACTTTTTAACATACATTATTAAATACACCTACCATCCGACTTACGACCTGCTCGACTTATGATCACTCAACTTACGACCGTGTTTTTTATGCCAAATTTCTGGGAAATGAACAACTATTTGTGCTGTACACAGTGTTTATCCTAAACCTTACAGTATAAAATACAGTACTAACAACATAAAAAGTAAAGTAAAACATGAAATACCAAAATAAAACAATAAAATAAAGTCATTACAAAAATGTTTTGTTGATATTCAGTAGTAAAGTTCGACTTTCGACCATTTCGACTTACGACTGGTTTCTCGGAACTGAACTTGGTCGTAAGTCGGATGGTAGGTGTACATGCATAAGTAGATATATATACATAATTAGATATGTACATAAATTACATTTATAATAGTGGGGCAGTACAAAACATATAACAGTGCAGTGGAGCCTCGGTTTTTTGCCCTGGTTTTCATTGAATTAGGTTTTCAACGACTTTTTTTTTTTCATCAAAATTTTGTTCCAGTTTTCGTTCGTCACCTCGGTTTTCATCCGCCGTACTGAATGTGTCCACCTGCCACGCTCACACAAAGCATTCCATGCACACGTTCTGAATCAGTCTGGCTTTGTTTCTCATTGAGTGAACATTACCTTGCGCTTTAATACGAAACATTTCATAATAATCCATTGTTTTTTGTGCTTGTTTATTGAGTGCGAATGCTAAATAAGCCACCATGGGGCCAAAGAAAGTTCTGAGAAACATGATAGAATTGCTTCAGAGGAGGAGGAAGAGTGAGGGGAGCATGTGCCTTCTTCAGTGATTAAGAACATGTGTGCATAGTGGAGTGAGTTGCAAAGTTTTGTGGAGAAATATCACCCTAACAAAGCTGTTGCAAGCCATGTCTGCAACATGTTCAATGACAGTGCCTTGTCCGTTTTAGGCAAATCTTAGAGATGCCAGAAACAGACCTCTCTGGACAGTTTTTTTGTACGACAGGGGTATAGTGACAAGCTGGTCCTAGTGCCAGTAAAAGACAAAGAAGGAAAGTAACCCCAGATAGGGCCTTGATACCTGAAATCCTTATGGAAGGGAATTCCCCTTCCAAGCAGTAACCTCTCCTCCCTCTCCCCTCCTCGCCGTCTTCCATATGCCAACAAGAGTCTTCAATAAAGGTAAGAGCTATGTTAAATGTTCATTAGTCCTTTATATTTATTTCTCATTGTTTTCTGTATGTAAAACTATAGTTATTCTCTATAAAATGTATTTTTTGTTAATACTTTTGCATGTCTGGAATGGATTAATTGGACTAACATTATTTCTTATGGGAAATATTGCTTCAGTTTTTGTCAAATTCAGTTTTCATCAGACTTTCTGGAACACATTAGAGATGAAAACCGAAGTTCTACTGTATTACAAATGGTAAATTTAGTAATGGGATTGGATTTGTCTTGGCTTGATACACTGTTTCTATTAACCCTTTGACTGTTTCAGTCGTATATATACGTCTTACTAGCCACCGTGTTTGACGTATATATACTCATAAATTCTAGCGGCTTCAAATCAAGCAGGAGAAAGCTGGTATGCCCACATGTGAGAGAATGGGTCTGTGTGGTCAGTGTGCACCATATAAATAAAATCCTGCAGCACCCAGTGCATAATGAGAAAAAAGAAACTGTTTTTTTTTTTTTACCCTTTCAGGGTCAAGAGACCCTCTCCTAAACTCGTTCTCAGAGTCGAAAATTTTTCGAAAAAAAAAAAAAATTTTCTTATGAAATAATAGAGAATCTTTTCCCGATCATAATTACACGAAAAGTATGAAATTTGATGGAAAACTTACGGAATTATGCTCTCGCGAAGTTAGCGGTCTCGACGATGTTTATGCATCGGCGATTTCGCCCACCTTGAGCCCTATTTTCGGCCAATTCTAGTGTAGTAGTCGACAAAAATCATATCTATTTTGATAGAACTCCATTTTTTCTATCGAATGAGTACAAGAAACCGCCCATTTACCGATTTCAACTATCCAATAAAGTGGTCAGATATTGGCAGTTTTGCCAATTTCACACAAATTTCAGAAGATGCCGATTTCCAATTAGGGTCCAGAATAAACAAGACAGACATTCCTGGCACTAAAATAACATTTTCTCTGTTCATTAGTCTCGTCCCCAGGCCCCTCTTACATCTCTTTCGCTAACCACTTTGAATTTTCATTCTCACAAAAAATAGAATGTTTACTGTTATGCAGACTACTGCATTAGTGTAGAAATGGTATAAATAATATCAGCACATTTGTGAAAGAATATTGGATGCTTGGCATGATTTATTTACTTTCGAACATTTCTGCTACTTTGAGCTCAATTTCAAGGTACTTTTCATTATGAAACCAATCAAAATCATCTCAATTTCTGTAATATGTGTTCCATTCTATAAAATGAGACCAGGAAAACTAAAATACAACCATAAATACCATACAAAAATACACTGCAAAGTCACTGTTTTAAACCAAAAACATGGTCGGAGTTTTTTTTTTCTCATTATGCACTGTGTGCTGCAGGATTTTTATACTGTGTACACTGACCACATAGACCCATTCTTTCATATGTAGGCCTACCAGCTTTCTCTCACTAGATTTGAAGGCGCTAGAATTTAGGCATACTAGTATGTCAATAACCCTGGTGTGTAAGCCATACTATTAGGTCGGAAACCCTGGAAGGGTTAATTAAAATGCTGACTTTGTGGTCTATTTTCTTATTGTATTTATGGTTGTATTCTCATTTTCTTGGTCTCATTTGATAGAATGGAAAACATATTATAGAAATAGAGGTGATTTTGATTGGTTTTACTATGAAAAGAACCTTGAAATGGAGCTCAAAGCAGGGGAAATGTTTGATTTTTGCCGATGTTCAAAAGTAAACAAATGATGTCATTGTTCAATAAATGTCCAACTAGCCATTCTAATATGCAGTCATGAATTGGTTGACAGTAAATCTTCTATTTTTTGCTTGAATAAAAATTCAAAGTAGAAAGCAAGAGTAATATCAGAGGGGCCTGGAGATGTGACTGATGAACGAAGAAAATGTTATTTTAGAATCAGGAATGTCTGCATTGTTCATTCTGGACCCTATTTTGAAATTGTCATATTTTTTAATTTTCGTGAAATTGGCCAAATTGCAAATTTCTGACCATGTTATTGGGTAGTTGAAATCAGTAAATTTTCTTGTACTCAATCGATACAAAAAATGGAGCTCTAAAGAAATAGCTATGAGTTTGGTTGACTGGAACAATGGAATTAGCTGAAAATATGGCTCAAAGTGGGCGAAATCACCGATTCGTAAATATCGCCGAGGTTGCTAACTTCACGAGAGCGTAATACCGTTAGTTTTCCATCAGATTTTGTTCTTTTGGTGTCATTACCATCGGGAAAAGATTCTGCATCATTTCATGAGTTTTTTTTTTTTTTTTTTTTCGACACTAGCAGACACCTCAGGATTTGGGGTTGCGACAGTCAAGGGGTTAAAGCTCATATAATGAAAAAGTATCTTAGGCAGACTTACGATAACTTAAGATTTAATAGGCCATATCTAACTTAGGACTAACTTAACCCTTTGACTGTTTTGGTCGTATATATACATCTTACGAGGTACCGTGTTTGACGTATATATACTCATAAATTCTAGCGACTTCAAATCAAGCAGGAGAAAGCTGGTAGGCCCACATGTGAGAGGATGGGTCTGTGTGGTCACTGTGCACCATATAAAAAAAATCCTGGAGAAAAAAAAAACTCCAACCATTTTTTTTTAATTAAAATGCTGACTTCGTGGTCTATTTTCGTATAGCATTTATGGTTGTATTCTCGTTTTCTTGGTCTCATTTGATAGAATGGAAAACATATTATAGAAATAGAGGTGATTTTGATTGGTTTTTCTATAAAAAGAACCTGGAAATGGAGCTCAAAGTAGGGAAAATGTTTGATTTTTGCCAATGTTCAAAAGTAAACAAATGATGTCATTGTCCAATAAATGTCCAACTAGCCATTCTAATATGCAGCCATGAATGGGTTGACATTATTTGTACAATTATTACAATATTGCAGTAGTCTGCATAACAGTAAATCTTCTATTTTTTGTTTGAATATAAATTCAAAACAGAAAGCAAGAGTAATATTAGAGGGGCCTGGAGACATGACTGATGAACAAAGAAAACATTATTTTAGAGCCAGGAATGTCTGCATTGTTCATTCTAGACCTTATTTTGAAATTGTCATATTTTTTAATTTTTGTGAAATTGGCCAAATTGCAAATTTCTGACCACATTATTGGGTACTTGATATCAGTAAATGGGCAGTTTCTTGTACTCAATCAATAGAAAAAATGGAGTTCTAAAGAAATAGCTATGAGTTTGGTCGACTGGAACACTGGAATTAGCCGAAAATAGGGCTCAAAGTGGGCGAAATCGCCGATTTGTAAATATCGCTGAGGTTGCTAACTTCGCGAGAGCGTAATTCCATCAGTTTTCCATCAAATTTCGTTTTTTTGGTGTCATTACAATCAGGAAAAGATTCTCTATCATTTCATAAGAATTTTTTTTTTTAAATGTTTAATTTTTTAATTTTTGAAATTTTGAATTTTTGAAATTTTGAATTTTTTAATTTTTGAAATTTTGAATTTTTGAATTTTTGAATTTTTGAAATTTTGAATTTTGAAATTTTGAAATTTTGAAATTTTGCAACACCAAGAGACACCTCAGGATTGAGGGTTGCGACAGTCAAGGAGTTAAGATTTAATAGGCAGTAGTTAAAGAGGACCCCTGGTTATTGGCCGTAATCCATTCCTGAAGGCCGGCCGATAATCGAAATGGCTGATAACCGAATTAATATTTCCCATAAGAATTAATGGAAGTAGAATTAATCCATTCCAAACAAAAATATTCACAAAAAAAAAAATCTTTTTTACAATTATGTAAATATTACATACCTTTATTGAAGGATAATGCTGGCTTCTAGAAGATAGGGAGGAGGAAAGAGGGAGGAGTTAGTGTTTGGAAGGGGAATCTCCCTCCATGAAGACTTGAGGTAGCAATGCCTTCTCTGGGGTTACTTCCCTTCTCTGTCTTTTAATGCCACTAGGACCAACTTGAGAGTCACTGGACCCCTGTCTCACAAAATAACTGTCCAGAGTGCTCTGTTTCTGGTGACTTTTCCTGAAGTGGGACAGGGTTTTGTCACTAAACATGTTACAGGTATGGTTTGTTTCAGCTTTGTCAGGGTGGTATTTCTCTACAAAAGCTTGCACCCTGGTCCACATTGCACACATCTTTTTAATCTCTGAAGAAGGCACCTCCTTCACTCCCTCTTCCTCCTCCTCTGAAGCAAGTTCCTCAGCTGCAGTCTGTTGCTGTTCAAGTTGAAGCTCTTGCAGCTCTTCAGTGGTAAGCTCTTCCCTGTGGTCCTCCACCAACTCTTCCACATCCTTGCCACTCATCTCCAACCCCAGGGACTTCCCCAGTGCCACAATAGAATCCACAGGGTTGTCAGGGTCACCGTGAGTCTCAAACCCTTCAAAACCCCTCTCTTGGACACAATCTGGCCACAGTTTTCTCCAAGCAGAGTTCAAAGTCCTGGAAGTCACTCCCTCCCAAGCCTTACCTATAAGGCTTATGCAATGGAGGATAGTGAAGTGATTCCTCCAGAACTCTCTTAGGGTCAACCGAGTGTCCGAGGTCACTTCAAAGCACTTTTGAAACACTGCTTTTGTGTAGAGTTTTTTGAAGTTAGAAATGACCTGCTGGTCCATGGGCTGGAGGAGAGGAGTGGTGTTAAGAAGCACTTGAGTGGCAATTTCTTTTCCAGGAGATATTTTTTCACACTTGGGCCAAACACATCATTAACCCACTCTTTGAAAATTTTCCTTATGACCCATGCCTTATGATTAGCTTTCCACATCACACACAATCTATTCTTCATGACATTGTTTTTCTTAAACACTCTGGGATTTTCTGAATGATACACAAGTAAAGGCTTCACTTTGAAATCCCCACTAGCATTACTACACAACAAAAGAGTAAGCCTGTCTTTCATAGGCTTGTGTCCTGGCAGTGCCTTTTCCTCCTGGGCAATGTAGGTCCTGTTTGGCATTTTCTTCCAAAACAGGCCTGTTTCATCACAATTGAACACTTGTTTAGGTTTGAATCCTTCAGCCTTTACATAGTCCTGAAATTTGTGAACATACTTTTCAGCCTCACATTTGTTACAACTTGCAGCCATGCCTTACAACACTGTGTATGCCACTACGCTTCTTAAATCTATCAAACCATCCTTTGCTGGCCTTAAATTCACAAACTGCAGCACTTGTTCCAGGCATTTTCTTTGCAAGATCCTCATGCAGCTGCTTTGCCTTCTCACAAATGATCGACTCCACTACACTGTCTCCCACTAATTCTTTTTCCTTAATCCAAAATAATAATAACTTTTCCATCTCTTCCATTATCAGTGTCCTTTGTTTAGTTAGAAAAGTTACTCCATTTGCAACATTAGCATCTTTGATTTGTTCTTTCTTTGCCAGGATGGATGTAATTGTTGATTTATTCTTGCGGTACATCCTGGCAAGTTCCACCACCTTCATACCACTCTCAAACTTTTCTATCACTTCACGCTTAAATTCCATGGTGTTTCTCAGTTTCTTTACCACAGGAACTTTACTAGGAACTTTCTTTGGAGCCGTCTTTACTTATTTCACAGTTGTACTGCAAGAAAAACCACTAAAAACAATGGTAAACAAGCAAAATGTTTGGATGTATGAGCAGAAGCTTCCTCAGCCACCGAGAGACAAAGCCAAACTGAAGCATAAGCTGCCCCAGCCGGTGGATGGACAAGTCCAAAATGGCCGATAACCGAGCGAACAGCCGATAACCGGGTGCCGAAAACCCCGCTGATAACCGAGTTGGCCGATAACCAAACTGGCCGATAACCAGGGGTCTACTGTATTTGAAATTTTATGTTTACAGTCATTTGGGTGAGTGTAAATGTAAATTAGGGGGAATTACAGATAACAAGAGTAACACTATATTGTTTTTTGAATGTGTTCATGATACAAATAAAGAGAATTAGGTGGTTTTCATTTGGTTAGCTGATGATTGGGTGTGTTAAGGAGATATATTATTTAACAGTAGTTTTGAAAATGGTGGTTGAGTCTGCGGTTTTAGAGTTTTCAGGCAGGGAGTTCCAGATTTTAGGCCCTTTTACTTACATCGAACTTTTGTAGAGGTTTAGCCGGACACGAGGAATGTCATTGAGATTTTTGTGTCTGGTACTGTGTCTGTGGGTCCTGTTGCAACTATCAAGAAAGTGTTTTAGTTCAGGGTTAATATTAGAATTTATGGTTCTGTAAATGTAAATTGCACAGTAATAGATGTGAATGTTCTGTACAGTGAGTAGATTTAGGTCTTTGAAGAGTATGGGGGGGGGGGGGGTGTTGTCTAGCATTGAACTGTGTGATAATTCTTACTGCGGCTTTCTGTTGGGTTATCATTGGCTTTAGGCGAGTTTATGCTGTTGATCCCCAGGCACAAATAGCATAGGTGAGGTAGAGATAGATAAGTGGATAGTATAGTGTGCTTCAGAGGGTGCAGTTTTTTTTTGTCTGAAAATTATAGAAGGTAAACTAAATGTTTGTTAAATAAGAGGCAACAGCTTGACCTACATAACAAAATACAGTGGAACCCTGAGTTTCGAACTGCTCCCAACTCGACCAATTATGTAAGTGCTTCTGTAAGTGTATTTTTGGGGGGTCCATTGTATAAGTAGATGTTTTAATAGACTAGGGGTCATATAATATTTGGAAGAGTTGCTTCAAACTGGTTAGATGTTGTTTTGGTTGGTTTGGTTAGTATTGAAAGATGAGATGATTTTTAAGCATAGCCCTAAATTTGTATGCAATCAGATCTTTTACTAATTCAGGTAGTGAATTCCATATCTTCAGGCCATTTATGTGCATTGCATTTTTGCATAGTGTGAGATGGACATGAGGGATGTCAAAGAGTGCTTTGTGCCTTGTATTGTAACTGTGTTCTGTTATAGCTATCAAGAAGTTTGAGCAAAGGACTTGCGTAGTATATATAGTAGGCACAATAATATGAGTGTATGTTTTGTATATTTAGTAGGTGTAAGCTTGGAAAAGTGGTGGGGTGTGCTGTCTGGCACAGGAGTTGGTGATCATCCACACAGCAGCTTTTTTGCTGGGTTATTAAAGGTTTAAGGTGGTTGGCTGTGGTTGATCCCCCAGAATTATGCAGAAAATTCAGTGTGGAAATTAGAAGGTGTGGAGTTATTAAAAGTATTATTCAGAGGGCTGAGAAAAGGTTGTTGAGGTGGTTTGGTCATTTAGAGAGCAAAATAGGATGACTTGGAGGGTGAATGAATCTGTAGTGAAGGGGAGAAAGGGTAGGGGTTGTCCTAGAAAAGGATGGAGGGAGGGAGTAAAGGAAGTTTTGTGTACAAGGGGCTTGGACATACAGCAGGCATGTGTGAGCATGTTAGATAATAGTGAATGGAGATGAATGGTTTTTGGGACTTGATATGCTGTTGAAGTGTGAGTAGGGTGCCAGAGGTGCACTTACACTACAGCTATAAAACTCCAACATTAACATCCCGCCTTCAGAGTGCAGGCATTGTGTACTTCCCATCTCCAGGACTCAAATCCAGCCTGCCGGTTTCCCTGAATCCCTTCATAAATATTACCCTGCTCCACTCCAGCAGTACGTAAAGTCCTAAAAACCATTTCTCTCCATTCGATCCTATCTAATACACTCACGCATGCTTGCTGAAAGTCCAAGCCCCTCTCACACAAAACCTCCTTTACCCTCTCCCACCTTCCAAGTGTATATTATCTTGTATCACTTTCGCCTGCATTCCAGGGAATGCAGATCAAGGACCTTCAACCGTTCCCAGTAATTTAGGTGTCTTATCGTGCTTATATGTGCTGTGAAAGTTCTTTGTACACTCTCCAGGTCTGCAATGTCACCAACCTTGAAGGGGGCCGTTAGTGTACAGCAGTATTCCAGCCTAGAGAGCACAAGCGATTTGAAGAGAATCATCATGGGCTTGGCGTCCCTAGTTTTGAAGGTTTTCATTGTCCATCCTACCATTTTCCTAGCAGATGAGGTAGATACATTGTTGTGGTCTTTGAAGGTGAAGTCCTCTGACATTATCACTCCCAGGTCCTTCACATTACAGTGGTCCCTCGTTTTTCGTAGTTAATCCGTTCCTGGAGTTGCTACTATTATCGAAATCTACAATTTTCGAATCAATTTTCCCCATAAGAAATAATGTAAATACAATTAATCCGTTCCTGACACCCAGATGAATGAAACATTAACAGTATAACACTTACCTTTATTGGAGATTCTTCTTACTGTATGGGAGACTGGAGGAGGAGAGAGATTGGTTTGTTTATAGTTTGGAAGGGGAATCCCCTTCCAGCAACACCTCAGGTACCAATTGCTTTTCTGGGGTTGCTTCTCTTCTCTGTTTCTTAATGCCACTAGGACCAGCTTGAGAGTCACTGGAGTCCTGTCTCGCAAAATAACTGTGGAGAGAGCTCTGTTTCTGGCGTCTCTTTAACACTTCCCTAAAATGGCCCAAGACTTTGTCACTGTACATGTTGCCAACATGGCTTGAAACAGCCTTGTCAGGGTGATGTTTCTCCATAAATCTTTCCATCTTACCCCACATAGCAAAAAATCTCTTCAATTTCTGAAGAAGGCACCTTCTTCCATCTCTCTTCCTCCTCCTCTGCAGCAAGATTCTGAGCTGTGATCTGTTGCTGTTCCTGCTGAAGCTCTTGCAGCTCCTCAGTGGTGAGCTCTCGTTGTGGCCTTCCACCAACTCTTCCACATCCTCCAACCTCACATCCAACCCCATGGAACTCCCCAGTGCCACAATTGATTTAACAACAGACATAGGCTCATCAGGGTCAGTCCCAAACCCTTCAAAATCCCTCTTGTCAACACAATCTGGCCACAATTTTCTCCAAGCAGAGTTCAAAGTCCTGGTAGTCACTCCCTCCCAAGCCATACCTATAAGGGTTATGCAATGGAGGATGCTGAAGTGTTCTCTCCAAAATTCTCTTAGGGTCAAGTGAGTGTCTGAGGTCACAGTCAGGCACCTTTGAAACATTTATTTATTTATTTATTTAAAAATTTGAGCACACATACAGAGGTACAAAAATACAGATAAGAGCAGCATGCCAAAGCCACTTATACTATGCATAGCATTACGGGCTGGCTTAAAATTAACTTAAGATGAACTAAGCAATGATGACATCAGTGATAAAACTTTAATGTAAACAGATTACTATAAAGCACAAGTGAGTATTACAAAGACAGGTCATATGGTTGTATGCATTGTTGTACATTCAGTAGAATGGAGTATTCTGTTAGGTAGTGTATTTAAAAAATAATAAAGTTAGATTGGGTTTTAGGTTTAACATTTATGTGATATAATTGTGAGAAACATTTAAGATATACAATTTATAAGGTTCAGTTATTCAGTATTTATTTGGTTTTGGGTGAGTAAGTGATCTTTGAGAAGAGACTTGAATTTATAAACAGGTAGTGTTTCTTTTATATTTACAGGTAATGAGTTCCAGATTTTAGGGCCTTTTATGTGCATTGAGTTTTTGCATAGTGTGAGATGGACACGAGGAACATCAAAGAGTGATCTGTGCCTTGTGTTATGGTCATGTGTTCTGTTGAGGTTGGCAAGGAGATGTTTGAGGGGAGGGTTAATATCAGAGTTAAGTGTTCTATGTATGTAATAGGTGCAGTAATAAGTATGGATGTTTTGTATGGTGAGTAGGTTTAGTGTATTGAATATTGGTGGAGTGTGCTGCCTATAGTGAGAATTTGTTATTCTAACTGCAGCCTTTTGTTGGGTAATTAGTGGTCTGAGATGGTTACTTGTTGTTGAGCCCCATGCACAAATTCCATAGGTGAGATAGGGGTAAATAAGAGAGTGATATAGGGCCAGGAGGGCTGACTGTGGAGCATAGTACCGTATCTTCGATAGTATGCCTACAGTCTTGGAAATTTGCTTTGGTGTAGAGTTTTTTAAAGCTTGTAATGACCTGCTGGTCCATGGGCTGGAGGAGAGGAGTGGTATTCGGGGGCAAGAACTTTACTGTGATGAACCCAAACTCCTCAAAAATTAGGTCATCCAAGTTTGGAGGATGAGCAGGTGCATTGTCCATTACTAGCAGGCACTTGAGATCCAGTTTCTTTTCCAGGAGGTAATTCTTCACACTAGGGCCAAACACTTCATTGAACCACTGGCTGGGTAGGGAGGCCACCCCGGCTCACACCGTGCGTACGCATCCCGGACGACCTACGATTAGCGAGCCCATGTTTATACGAAAATATCCCTATGATTTCCGAAATCTACAATTCCCGAGAACTACGATTATCGAGGGACCACTGTACTTTTCCGCTCTATTGTATGGTTAGAATTTGTCATATACCCTGATACATTTTTAATTTCCTCGAGTTTCCCATATCTGAATAGTCGAAATTTCTCCTCGTTGAACTTCATATTGTTTTGAGTGGCCCATTTGAAGATTTGGTTGATGTCCACTTGGAGTCTCGCTGTGTCTTTGATGGAGGTCACTGCCATGATAATCCGGATGTCATCTGCAAAGGAAGACACGGAGCTATGACTTACATCTCCGTCTATGTCAGAAATGAGGATGAGGAATAGAATGGGAGCAAGTACTGTGCTTGTGGAACAGAGCTTTTTACCATGGCTGCTTGGGACTTTACTCTGTTTACTATTACTCTTTGCGTGCTGTTTGTCAGGAAGTTATAGATCCATCTACCATTCCTTTATCACGCATTTTGCATGCTATTACACCATGGTCACACTTGCCGAAAGCTTTTGCAAAGTCTATGTATACTACAACTGTATTTTGTTTATTCTTTACAGCATCCAGGACCTTGTCATAGTGGTCCAGTAGCTGGGACAGGCAGGAGCGACCTGCTCTAAACCTGTTTTGCCCTGGGTTGTGTAATTGATGGGTATCTAGGTGGTTGGCAATCTTGCCTCTTAGAACCCTCTCAAAGATTTTTATGATATGGGATGTTAGTGCTATCGGTCTGTAGTTCTTTGCAATTGCTTTACTGTCACCTTTGTGGAGTGGGGCTATGTCTCTCATTTTTAGTGTGTGGGGGATGACCCCTGTGTCCATGTTTCCTCTCCATAAAATGCTGAAGGAACGCGATAAGGGCTTCTTGCAATTCTTGATGAACACGCAGTTCCACAAGTCTGGGCCTGGGGCAAAGTGCATGGGCATGTCATTGCCTCTTCAAAGTCTTGTGGAGTTAGGATAATATCCGAGATTTTTGGGTTGACCAAATTTTGGGCTGTGTTCATAAAGAATTCAGTCTGGGCAGTGGCTCGCTGAACACTGAGTTATATTGGGACTTTAGTATCTCGCTCATTTCTTGGCTGTCATCTGTGTATGTCCCATCCTGCCTAAGCAGGGACCCAATACTGGATGTTGTTTTTCCCTTAGATTTTGCATAAGTGAAGAAGTATTTTTTTTTTTTTTTTCAATTTCCTTGATGGCTTGTTTCAGTTAGTTGATCCCATTGTATGTTTTTTGTTATTGAAATTGTATTTCATGAAGAGACCTTCATGGTGCTCACATTTTGCGGGTCAGAAGCCCTGTGCATACATGTCTGTGCCTCTATTATGTTGTGATCTGAGTGTATTGTCTTTGATACAGTTATATTACATATCAGATCGTCGTTGTTAGTGAAGATGAGGTCCAGCTTATTTTTTAGTCTTGTAGGCTCTACTATTTGCAAGGGTGGCCCAAAAAGAAAAACAAAAGTTTCTCTTTTGAAATTTAGTAATGTATACAGGAGAAGGGGTTACTAGCCTCTTGCTCCCGGCATTTTAGTTGCCTCTTACAACATGCATGGCTTATGGAGGAAGAATTCTGTTCCACTTCACCATGGAGATAAGAGGAAATAAACAAGAACAAGAACTAGTAAGAAAATGGAAGAAAACGCAGAGGGATATGTATATATATGCTTGTACATGCATGTGTAGTGTGACCAAAGTGTAAGCAGAAGTAGCAAGACATACCTGAAATCTTGCATTTTTTTTTTTCAACAAACCAACGGTATTCCACCGAGGCAGGGTGGCCCAAAAAGAAAAACAAAAATTTCTCTTTTAAAATTTAGTAATTTATACAGGAGAAGGGGTTACTAGCCCCTTGCTCCCGGCATTTTGGTTGCCTCTTACAACATGCATGGCTTACGGAGGAAGAATTCTGTTCCACTTCCCCATGGAGATAAGAGGAAATAAACAAGAACAAGAACCAGAAAGAAAATAGCAGAAAACCCAGAGGAGTGTGTATATATATGCTTGTACATGTATGTTATAGGTAGTAGGTTGGTAGACAGCAACCACCCAGGGAGGTACTACCGTCCTGCCAAGTGAGTGTAAAACGAAAGCCTGTAATTGTTTTACATGATGATAGGATTGCTGGTGTCTTTTGTCTGTCTCATAAATATGCAAGACTACAGGTATGTCTTGCTACTTCTACTTACACTTAGGTCACACTACACATACATGTACACGTTTATTTATACACACTCATCTGAGTTTTCTTTGATTTTATCTTAATAGTTCTTGGTCTTATTACTTTTCCTTTTATATCCATGGGGAAGTGGAATAAGAATCTTTCCTCCGTAAGCCATGCGTGTTGTAAAAGTCAAGTAAAATGCCGGGAACAATGGGCTAGTAACCCCTTTTCCTGTAAAGATTACTAAAAAGAATAAGAAGAAAATTGGGAAGTCTGAATGTGCGTGGATGTTGTGCAAATGATAAGAAAGAGATGATCATGGATGTTATGAATGAGAAGAAGCTGGATGTCCTGGCTTTAAGTGAAACAAAGCTGAAGGGGGTGGGAGAGTTTCAGTGGAGAGGAATAAATGGGATTAGGTCAGGGGTTTCAAATAGAGTTAGAGCTAAAGGAGTAGCAATAATGTTGAAGGATAAACTATGGCAGGAAAAGAGGGACTCTAAATGTATTAATTCAAGGATTATGTGGAGTAAAATAAAGATTGGATGTGAAAAGTGGGTTATAATAAGCGTGTATTCACCTGGAGAAGAGAGAAGTGTAGAGGAGAGAGATTTTGGGAAATGTTGAGTGAATACGTGGGGAGTTTTGAATCAAGTGTGAGAGTAATGGTGGTTGGGAATTTCAATGCTAAAGTGGGTAAAAATGTTATGGAGGGAGTAGTAGGTAAATTTGGGGTGCCAGGGGTAAATGTAAATGGGGAGCCTTTAATTGAGCTATGTGTAGAAAAAGAATTGGTAATAAGTAATACATATTTTATGAAAAAGAGGATAAATAAATATACAAGGTATGATGTAGCACATAATGAAAGTAGTTTATTAGATTATATATTGGTTGATAAAAGGTTGATGGGTAGGCTCCAGGATGTACATGTTTATAGAGGGGCAACTGATATATCGGATCATTATTTAGTTGTAGCTACAGTTAGAGTAAGAGGTAGATGGGAAAAGAGGAAGGTGGCAAAAACAAGTAAGAGGGAGGTGAAAGTGTATAAACTAAGGGAGGAGGAAGTTCGGGTGAGATATAAGCGACTATTGACAGAAAGGTGGGCTAGTGCAAAGATGAGTAGTGGGGGGGTTGAAGAGGGTTGGAATAGTTTTAAAAATGCAGTATTAGAATGTGGGGCAGAAGTTTGTGGTTATAGGAGGGTGGGGGCAGGAGGAAAGAGGAGTGATTGGTGGAATGATGAAGTAAAGGGTGTGATAAAAGAGAAAAAGGTAGCTTATGAGAGGTTTTTTACAAAGCAGAAGTGTTATTAAGAAGAGCAGAGTATATGGAGAGTAAAAGAAAGGTGAAGAGAGTGGTGAGAGAGTGCAAAAGGAGAGCAGATGATAGAGTGGGAGAGGCACTGTCAAGAAATTTTAATGAAAATAAGAAAAAATTTTGGAGCGAGTTAAACAAGTTAAGAAAGCCTAGGGAAAGTATGGATTTGTCAGTTAAAAACAGAGTAGGGGAGTTAGTAGATGGGGAGATGGAGGTATTAGGTAGATGGTGAGAATATTTTGAGGAACTTTTAAATGTTAAGGAAGAAAGAGAGGCGGTAATTTCATGCACTGGTCAGGGAGGTATACCATCTTTTAGGAGTGAAGAAGAGCAGAATGTAAGTGTGGGGGAGGTACATGAGGCATTACGTAGAATGAAAGGGGGTAAAGCAGCTGGAACTGATGGCATCATGACAGAAATGTTAAAAGCAGGGGGGGATATAGTGTTGGAGTGGTTGGTATTTTTGTTTAATAAATGTATGAAAGAGGGGAAGGTACCTAGGGATTGGCAGAGAGCATGTATATTCCCTTTATATAAAGGGAAAGGGGACAAAAGAGATTGTAAAAATTATAGAGGAATAAGTTTACTGAGTATACCAGGAAAATTGTACGGTAGGGTTATAATTGAAAGAATTAGATGTAAGACAGAATGTAGGATTGCGGATGAGCAAGGAGGTTTCAGAGTGGGTAGGGGATGTGTAGATCAAGTGTTTACATTGAAGCATATATGTGAACAGTATTTAGATAAAGGTAGGGAGTTTTTATTGCATTTGTGGATTTAGAAAAG
Source organism: Cherax quadricarinatus (assembly GCF_038502225.1). Taxonomy (NCBI): domain Eukaryota; kingdom Metazoa; phylum Arthropoda; class Malacostraca; order Decapoda; family Parastacidae; genus Cherax; species Cherax quadricarinatus. Next base: position 205,588 of record NC_091301.1, read on the forward strand.
GCATATGATAGAGTGGATAGAGGAGCAATGTGGCAGATGTTGCAAGTACAGTGGACCCCCGGTTAACGATTTTAATCCGTGCAAGAGGGCTCATCGTTATGCGAAATAATCGTTATGCGAATGAATTTTCCCCATAAGAAATAATGGAAATAAAATTAATCCGTGCAAGACGCCCAAAAGTATGAAAAAAATTTTTTTTTACCACATGAAATGTTAATTTTAATACACACAAACTGAAAAAGGCATGCACAATTAAATGACACTTACTTTTATTGAAGATCTGGTGATGATTGATGGGATGGGAGGAGGGGAGAGAGAGTGTTAGTGTTTAGAAGGGGAATCCCCTTCCATTAGGACTTGAGGTAGTAAGTCCTTTTCTGGGGTTACTTCCCTTCTTTTTTTAATGCCACTAGGGCCAGCTTCAGAGTCACTGGACTTCTTTCGCACAAGATATCTGTCCATAGTGGCCTGTACCTCTCGTTCCTTTATGACTTGCCTAAAGTGTTTCACAACATTGTCAGTGTAATAATCACCAGCACAGCTTGCAATAGCTGTGTGAGGGTGATTTTCATCCATGAAGGTTTGCACTTCAAGCCACTTAGCACAGATTTCCTTTATCTTTGTAGTAGGCAACTTCTTCAATTTCTCTGTCCCCTCCTCTGAACCAGTTTCCCCAGGTCTGGCCTCTTGCTCTTGAAGTTGATCTATCAGCTCATCAGTGGTTAGTTCTTCATTGTCCTCCTCCACCAACTCTTCCACATCCTCCCCACTAACCTCCAACCCCAAGGACTTTCCCAATGCCACAATGGATTCCTCAACTGGCATAATCATCTCAGGGTTAGCCTCAAACCCTTCAAAATCCCTTTTGTCTACACATTCTGGCCACAGTTTCTTCCAAGCAGAGTTCAAGGTCCTCTTAGTCACTTCCTCCCAAGCCTTACCTATAAGGTTTACACAATTGAGGATATTAAAGTGATCTCTCCAAAACTCTCTTAGAGTCAGTTGAGTTTCTGAGGTCATTACAAAGCACCTTTCAAACAGAGCTTTTGTGTACAGTTTCTTGAAGTTGGAAATAACCTGCTGGTCCATGGGCTGCAGGAGAGGAGTGGTATTAGGAGGCAAAAACTTCACCTTAATGAAGCTCATGTCCCCATAAAGTCGCTCTGCCACGTCTGTAGGATGACCAGGAGGCACTTAAGTTCTAATTTCTTTTCAGTTAGGTAATCTTTCACATTGGGGGCAAATGCATGGTGTAACCAGTTATAGAAAAATTCCCTAGTGACCCATGCCTTACTGTTTGCCCTCCACAGCACACACAAATTATCCTTGAGGACATTCTTTTGCCTGAACGCTCTGGGAGTTTCAGAGTGATACACTAATAAAGGCTTAACTTTGCAATCACCACTAGCATTGGCACACATCAACAAAGTAAGCCTGTCTTTCATAGGCTTATGTCCTGGGAGTGCCTTTTCCTCCTGAGTAATGTAGGTCCTGCTTGGCATTTTCTTCCAGAACAGGCCTGTTTCATCACAATTAAACACTTGTTCAGGTTTCAGTCCTTCAGTTTCTATGTACTCCTTGAATTCCTGCACATATTTTTCAGCCGCTTTGTGGTCCGAACTGGCAGCCTCACCATGCCTTATCACACTATGGATGCCACTACGCTTCTTAAATCTCTCAAACCAACCTTTGCTGGCCTTAAATTCACTCACATCATCACTAGTTGCAGGCATTTTTTTAATTAAATCCTCATGCAACTTCCTAGCCTTTTCACATATGATCGCTTGAGAGACGCTATCTCCTGCTATCTGTTTTTCATTTATCCACACCAATAAGAGTCTCTCAACATCTTCCATCACTTGCGATCTTTGTTTCGAAAACACAGTTGAACCTTTGGCAAGAACAGCTTCCTTGATTGTCTTTCTGGTGCCCACAATAGTAGCGATGGTTGATTGGGGTTTCTTGTACAGCTTGACTAGGTCGGCTATACGCACTCCACTTTCATACTTATCAATTATCTCTTTCTTCATTTCTATAGTAATTCTTACCCTTTGAGGTGTAGGGTTGGCACTAGAAGCTTTCTTGGGGCCCATGGTCACTTATTTTCCAGAAACAGCACCGAAAATACTGTAATAATACGAAATATTCCGAGTGTATGCTTGGATGTTACCGCGGAGGCTGGCTGGTAAACAATGGGACGGCTGGCACATGTGAGGCTGGCTGAGGGCACATTGGACGCGTCTCGGACGAAAATCGGTAAGCGGGTTTTTAATCGGTATGCGCGGCAAAAATTTTGCGATAAAAGTAATCGGTATGCGGAAAAATCGCTATGTGATGCCATCGTTATGCGGGGGTCCACTGTATATGGAATAGGTGGTAAGTTATTAAATGCTGTAAAGAGTTTTTATGAGGATAGTGAGGCTTAGGTTAGGGTGTGTAGAAGAGAGGGAGACTACTTCATAAGAACATAAGAATGTAGGAACACTGCAGAAGGCCTACTGGCCCATACGAAGCAGGTCCTTATCAAAACGACATCTACCTAAAGCTACTCAAGAAACAACTCCCGCACCCCCCAACACCAATCAAACCCAGCCCCTCCCGCTCATATATTTGTCCAGTCTCTTCTTAAAGCTACCCAAGGTCCTAGCCTCTATCACCCCACTGGGAAGACTGTTCCACGCATCTACAACTCTGTTAGAAAACCAGTACTTACCTATGTCCTTTCTAAATCTAAATTTATCCAACTTAAATCCATTATTCCTGGTTCTTACCTGGTTCGACACCCTCAGTACTTTATTAATGTCTCCCTTGTTTATGCCCGTCATCCACTTATACACTTCAATGATATCTCCCCTCATTCTACGCCTCTCCAGAGAGTGGAGATTTAAGGCTTTAAGTCTATCTTCATAAGGGAGGTTCCTTACACAGTAAATCATTTTAGTCATTCTTCTCTGTATGTTCTCTAATGAGTCTATGTCCATCCTGTAGTAAGGGGACCAAAACTGAGCAGCATAATCTAAATGAGGCCTCACTAGTGATGTATAGAGCTGTAAAATAACTTTTGGACTTCTGTTACTTATACTTCTTGAGATAAATCCAAGTAATCTGTTGGCCTTGTTGCGCACACTGAGGCACTGCTGTCTTGGCTTTAGATTTCTGCTTACCATGACTCCCAAGTCTTTTTCACATTCTGTATGACCAAGCTCTACTTCACCTAGATTATAGCTTCGAGGGTTATTTTCATTACCAAGGGCAAGTACCTTACACTTATCCACATTAAACTTCATCTGCCATTTCTCAGACCAAGACATTAATTTGTTCAAATCGTCCTGGAGTTCATTGATATCCTCCTCAGAGTGAATTATACGGCCTATCTTTGTATCATCAGCAAACTTACTCATGTCACTAGTAATCCCTTCATCAAGGTCATTAATGTAAATTATGAACAAGAGAGGGCCTAAAACTGATCCTTGTGGAACACCACTAGTGACTAATCCCCATTCAGATTTCACTCCATTAATGGTAACTCTCTGCTTTCTATTGGTAAGCCATGCCTCAATCCATGCTAGAACTTTACCTCCTATACCATGAGCTGCCACTTTTCTTAAGAGTCTCTTGTGAGGTACTCTGTCGAAGGCTTTACTAAAATCCAAATAAACAATATCATATTCCTTATCACTGTCAACTGCCTCAAATGTTCTATTGAAGAACGTCAGTAAGTTTGTCAGGCAGGAACGACCTCTCGTGAATCCATGCTGAGATTCATTTATCAAGTTATGCTCTTCAAGGTGACTTCTGATAATGTCAGCTATAATTGATTCTAATAACTTGCCCACTATAGATGTCAGGCTTATTGGACGGTAATTTGAAGGAGTGGACTTATCCCCTGATTTGAATATAGGAACCACATTAGCCATCTTCCACATCTCTGGCACAACACTGGTAAGGATGGACGCATTGAATACACTCGTTAATGGCTGACTAAGCTCCATCTTGCATTCCTTAAGTACCCTTGAAAACAACTCATCGGGTCCCGGGGACTTATTTTGTTTCAGTTTGTCTATCTGTTTAATAACCATGTCCCTCGTGACAGTAATATTAGTTAACTTAAATTCATCAGGAACTAAATAATTATTAATTACTGGAATCTCATTTACATCTTCCTGTGTAAAAACTGACAAAAAATAGTCATTAACCCTTTGACTGTTTCCGACGTATAAATACGTCTTACGAGCCAATGTTTCTGACGTATTTATACGCATAAATTCTAGCAGCTTCAAATCAAGCAGGAGAAAGCTGCTAGGCCCACATGTGAGAGAATGGGTCTCCATGGTCAGTGTGCACCATATAAAAAAAATCGGGGAGCCAGTGGTGCATTGTGGGAATGCCATTTCAGTTGTCATTTTTCAGCATGTCTAGTGGTAAGAAATATGTGATTCCCCAGCAAATCTGGGACTCTTCTCTTCCCAAGTGATGCTCTAACACAGATGGAAGTGTCAGTGAAGATCAATTTCATGATTTGGAGGAGTTTGAGACCAAAAGCAATGGAGGGGGAGGAGGGGAGGAAGAGGAGGAGGAGGAGGAGGGAAGGAAGAGGAGGAGGAGGAGGAGGAGGAGGAGGAGGAGGAGAAGAGGAGGAGGAGGAGGAAGAAGAAGATGTAATAATATTGTTCCCTTGAAGCAAGAAAAAAAAAAGTCCACCCCATGACAGTGACAAGATAAGGGGAGATAACATCTGATAAGAGCTGACTTTGATGAGCGTAAAGGAGGGTAATATTACATGACCATCGCCTCCCTTTGTTTTTGCTGGTACACAAACATTTCTGTCTGTCTATTTGTCTGTCTGTCAAGCTCCCTGTCTGTCCATCTAGCTCTCTGTCTCAGAGAGAGCCACAAGACTGTGTCATCACGTTTACTCACATCTTCAAGCAGAGTATAGCACTTTGTCTGGATTTCTTGGGTTATCCTAGGTAATTTACACTATGTATACTTGTATTTATGTGTACCTGTGAGACAGAGATAGGCAGACAGAAAGAGAGACAGATTGAAAGATATAGAATGAGGGAGAAAGATAATTAGATAGAATGGAGGAGGGGAAGCAGCATCCGACCCCATTGTTTTGACAGGGGTAGGGGTAGTGACTAATGAGACAATATGTCACTTTGACAGCTGCCGACTTCTGACTCAAAACAATTATAAGCCACACACTCGCACACAAGACAAGGAGGAGGAGAAGGAGGAGGAGGAGAAGGAGGAGGAGGAGAAGGAGGAGAAGGAGGAGAAGGAGGAGAAGGAGGAGAAGGAGGAGAAGGAGAAGAAGAAGGAGGAGAAGGATGAGAAGGAGGAGAAGGAGGAGAAGGAGAAGGAGGAGGAGGAGAAGGAGGAGGAGGAGAAGGAGGAGGAGGAGGAGAAGGAGGAGAAGGAGGAGGAGGAGGAGGAGAAGGAGGAGGAGAAGGAGGAGGAGAAGGAGGAGGAGAAGGAGGAGGAGAAGGAGGAGGAGAAGGAGGATGAGAAGGAGGAGGAGAAGGAGGAGGAGAAGGAGGAGAAGGAGGAGGAGAAGGAGGAGAAGAAGGAGAAGAAGAAGAAGAAGGATTGTTTATTTGTTTGTTTGTTTGTTTGTTTTTGTAAACAAGTTTTGTAAACAATATATTGATAATTATGTTTGTGTGCTTATTGTGTTGTATACAACGAGTGTATATATATACATTGCACCTTACTTTGGTCTCATAGGCCACATAAGTTATGTGAAAAAATAAAATAGTGAAAAAAACAACAAACCTTCAAATACAAGTAAACTAAAGTTTACCGGGTGAGCGGCAGTCGCCGCTGTTGCCATACGCGGCTCATTTTCTGCAAACTTCACGGCTCTATATCTCGGTAAGTACCGATGGCAAAAATTTTTTTTTTGGACTAAAACACTCAGAAAAATAATCTTAACATTTTCATAAGAAAAAATAATTTTTTTTTTTTTTTGAATATTTGGCGACATAGAATGACAGTTTCAGAGAGGGGCCTGAAACAGTCAAAGGGTTAAATAAGGAACACATTTCCAGTTCATTATCCGTCAGCTGTCCATTCCCAGATTTCAGAGGTCCTACTTTTTCCTTCACCTTCGTCCTATACACTTGAAAGAACCCCTTTGGATTAGTCTTTGATTCATTAGCAACTCTAATTTCATAGTCACGTTTAGCCTTTCTAATCGCCTTTTTTACTTCTCTTTTAAGCTGAACATATTGGTCAGTAAGGTTAACCTCTCCTCTTCTGATGCGCCTATAAATTCCCCTTTTCTCCCCTAATAGATGCTTTAGCCTCCTGTTAACCCATTTGGGATCGTTATTATTAGACCTAATTTCTCTCTGGGGAATGTATATACTCTGGGCACTGTGTACATTATTAAGAAAACAATCATAAAAGCAGATCCCTTCATATTCATAAGTATGATTATCGTCAATAAAATCATTAGCTAGATAACCCCAATCAAGATTAGACAGATGTTCCCTAAGTCCATTATAATCGGCAGAACGAAAATCGGGGATTTTTACTGTATTATCATTATTCTTGCATTCCCAATTAATGCTAAAGGTGATGGATTTGTGATCACTTGCGCCAAGCTCTTCAGTGATCTCCAGATTATTCACGAGTGTTTCCTTATTTGACAAGACTAGGTCTAGCAAATTATTACCCCTGGTAGGTTCAGTTACACTCTGTTTCAGAAAACAGTCCTGAACTGTTTCCATGAAGTCACTGGACTCTAGATTACCTGTCAAAGAATTCCAGTCAATTTGGCTAAAGTTAAAGTCCCCTACTATGACTACGTTACTGTGTCCAGAAGCCCTAACAATTTCGTCCCAAAGAAGTCTCCCTCTATCGTGATCCAAGCCTGGAGGTCGGTATATTACACCTAGAATTAGTTTTTCTTGACCCTCCACGAACTCTACCCAAACAGACTCTGTTACTGCTCCATCTATTTTTATACCTTTTTTTATGCAACAATTAATATTTTCTCGAACATACAATGCAACTCCTCCCCCCTTCCCATTACATCTATCCACATTGAATAACTTAAATCCCTGAATATTACACTCAGCAGTCATATCCCGACTCTTTAAATCATACCACGTTTCAGTTAATGCAATGATATCAAAGTTCCCAGCACATGCTACCAAACGTAGTTCATTAATTTTATTTCTTGCACTTCGACTGTTAGCATAAAATACCATCATATGTTTTTTCTTCTGCACATTTTTCCTATTCATCTTTGTTTTTACACAATTTCTGAAATTATCATTACCCAGAGTTACTCCATGACAGTTACTATTAAGATTCTTAATATCAGAGCATAAGTCAATATATCCATATTCATTATTAATCATTTCAAAACCCATACCTCTAACTAATCCTAGTTTAAAGTCCTAACAACCCCCTCAACTGAGTTAGCAAGAAAACCCACACCTGCCCTGGATAAGTGAACCCCATCCCTGGCATACATGTCATTTCGGCCATAGAAGTTGTCCCAGTTGTCAATGAATGGTACTGCATTATCCTTACAGTGTTTATCCAGCCAACAATTAATACCAATTGCTCTGGACAACCATTCATTACCAACACCTCTTCTTGGCAAAATGCCACATATAACAGGGCGCCCCCCCTTCTTCCTAATCATGTCTATAGCTGTCCTGAACTTTCTAACTAAATCCTCACTTCTACGCTTGCCTACATCATTGCCTCCAGCACTGAGGCAAATAATAGGATTGATCCCATTACCGTTCATGATGTTGTCAAGCCGGCTAACAATGTCCTCCATCCCAGCCCCAGGAAAGCATACCCTTTGTCTCCTACTCCTGTCCTTCAAGCAGAATGCCCTATCCATGTATCTAACCTGGCTATCCCCAACAACAACAATATTCTTACCTTCCTTGTTGTCGTTCGTCGTGACGATCCCAGTAGTAGACTCACATTCGTCGGGTAGCACCGAGAATGCGTTGGAGGTTTCCACGGGAGTTTCCACAGCAGTCTCTTTCTTCTTCATCGTTTCTGGCTTTCCATTCGTCTTCTTGATCGTCAACTTCGTCGTCCCCTGCTGTCCAACCACTGACCACGATCCCTTCTTGACCTGAGGACTCGAAACAGGAGGACTACTACGAATCCTCTTGTTTTCCTCGGTCAATCGCCGTATCTCCATCTTCGCTGCCCTCAATTCTTCCTTAAGTTGCTGGTAAAGTTGCTCGATGGAGGGCATCTTGGTTCAGTCCACGGGAGCAAACAAGACACTTCTTCACAGAGTTAAGTACAGGTCAGCACTCAAAGTACAGGTCACCACTCAAGAGCGGTAAAAGTAGGTCTTAGACAGGGATGTGTAATGTCACCATGGTTGTTTAATGTATTTATAGATGGGGTTGTAAAGGAAGTAAATGCTAGGGTGTTCAGGAGAGGGGTGGGATTAAATTTTGGGGAATCAAATTCTAAATGGGAATTGACACAGTTAATTTTTGCTGATGATACTGTGCTTATGGGAGATTCTAAAGAAAAATTGCAAAGGTTAGTGGATGAGTTTGGGAATGTGTGTAAAGGTAGAAAGTTGAAAGTGAACATAGAAAAGAGTAAGGTGATGAGGGTTTCAAATGATTTAGATAAAGAAAAATTGGATATCAAATTGGGGAGGAGGAGTATGGAAGAAGTGAATGTTTTCAGATACTTGGGAGTTGACGTGTCGGCAGATGGATTTATGAAGGATGAGGTTAATCATAGAATTGATGAGGGAAAAAAGGCGAGTGGTGCATTGAGGTATATGTGGAGTCAAAAAACGTTATCTATGGAGGCAAAGAAGGGAATGTATGAAAGTATAGTAGTACCAACACTCTTATATGGGTGTGAAGCTTGGGTCGTAAATGCAGCAGTGAGGAGACGGTTGGAGGCAGTGGAGATGTCCTTTTTAAGGGCAATATGTGGTGTAAATATTATGCAGAAAATTCGGAGTGTGGAAATTAGGAAAAGGCATGGAGTTAATAAAAGTATTAGTCAGAGGGCAGATGAGGGGTTGTTGAGGTGGTTTGGTCATTTAGAGAGAATGGATCAAAGTAGAATGACATGGAAAGCACATAAATCTATAGGGGAAGGAAGGTGGGGTAGGGGTCGTCCTCGAAAGGGTTGGAGAGAGGGGGTAAAGGAGGTTTTGTGGGCGAGGGGCTTGGACTTCCAGCAAGCGTGCGTGAGCGTGTTAGATAGGAGTGAATGGAGACGAATAGTACTTGGGACCTGACGATCTGTTGGAGTGTGAGCAGGGTAATATTTAGTGAAGGGATTCAGGGAAACCGGTTATTTTCATATAGTCGGACTTGAGTCCTGGAAATGGGAAGTACAATGCCTGCACTTTAAAGGAGGGGTTTGGGATATTGGCAGTTTGGAGGGATATGTTGTGTATCTTTATATGTATATGCTTCTAAACTGTTGTATTCTGAGCACCTCTGCAAAAACAGTGATAATGTGTGAGTGTGGTGAAAGTGATGAATGATGATGAAAGTATTTTCTTTTTGGGGATTTTCTTTCTTTTTTGGGTCACCCTGCCTCGGTGGGAGACGGCCGACTTGTTGAAAAAAAAAAAACATGTATGTGTAGTGTGACCTAAGTAGAAGTAGCAAGATGTAACTGAAATCTTGCATATTTATGAGACAGAATTGAAAGAATTAAGAGTAAGACGGAGAATAGGATAGCAGATGAACAAGGAGGCTTTAGGAAAGGTAGGGGGTGTGTGGACCAGGTGTTTACAGTGAAACATATAAGTGAACAGTATTTAGATAAGGCTAAAGAGGTCTTTGTGGCATTTATGGATTTGGAAAAGGCGTATGACAGGGTGGATAGGGGGGCAATGTGGCAGATGTTGCAAGTGTATGGTGTAGGAGGTAGGTTACTGAAAGCAGTGAAGAGTTTTTACGAGGATAGTGAGGCTCAAGTTAGAGTATGTAGGAAAGAGGGGAATTTTTTCCCAGTAAAAGTAGGCCTTAGACAAGGATGTGTGATGTCACCGTGGTTGTTTAATATATTTATAGATGGGGTTGTAAGAGAAGTAAATGCGAGGGTCTTGGCAAGAGGCGTGGAGTTAAAAGATAAAGAATCACACACAAAGTGGGAGTTGTCACAGCTGCTCTTTGCTGATGACACTGTGCTCTTGGGAGATTCTGAAGAGAAGTTGCAGAGATTGGTGGATGAATTTGGTAGGGTGTGCAAAAGAAGAAAATTAAAGGTGAATACAGGAAAGAGTAAGGTTATGAGGATAACAAAAAGATTAGGTGATGAAAGATTGAATATCAGATTGGAGGGAGAGAGTATGGAGGAGGTGAACGTATTCAGATATTTGGGAGTGGACGTGTCAGCGGATGGGTCTATGAAAGATGAGGTGAATCATAGAATTGATGAGGGAAAAAGAGTGAGTGGTGCACTTAGGAGTCTGTGGAGACAAAGAACTTTGTCCTTGGAGGCAAAGAGGGGAATGTATGAGAGTATAGTTTTACCAACGCTCTTATATGGGTGTGAAGCGTGGGTGATGAATGTTGCAGCGAGGAGAAGGCTGGAGGCAGTGGAGATGTCATGTCTGAGGGCAATGTGTGGTGTGAATATAATGCAGAGAATTCGTAGTTTGGAAGTTAGGAGGAGGTGCGGGATTACCAAAACTGTTGTCCAGAGGGCTGAGGAAGGGTTGTTGAGGTGGTTCGGACATGTAGAGAGAATGGAGCGAAACAGAATGACTTCAAGAGTGTATCAGTCTGTAGTGGAAGGAAGGCGGGGTAGGGGTCGGCCTAGGAAGGGTTGGAGGGAGGGGGTAAAGGAGGTTTTGTGTGCGAGGGGCTTGGACTTCCAGCAGGCATGCGTGAGCGTGTTTGATAGGAGTGAATGGAGACAAATGGTTTTTAATACTTGACGTGCTGTTGGAGTGTGAGCAAAGTAACATTTATGAAGGGATTCAGGGAAACCGGCAGGCCGGACTTGAGTCCTGGAGATGGGAAGTACAGTGCCTGCACTCTGAAGGAGGGGTGTTAATGTTGCAGTTTAAAAACTGTAGTGTAAAGCACCCTTCTGGCAAGACAGTGATGGAGTGAATGATGGTGAAAGTTTTTCTTTTTCGGGCCACCCTGCCTTGGTGGGAATCGGCCAGTGTGATAATAAAAAAAAAAAAAAAAATTATGAGACAGAAAAAAAAAGACACCAGCAATCCTACCATCATGTAAAACAACTACAGGCTTTTGTTTTACACTCACTTGGCAGGACAGTAGTACCTCCCTGGGTGGTTGCCAAACATATAAATACAATATATTAATTTGTTGCTGTAGAGGGACTTAAACATGTAATTTATTATTATTTTATTATTATCACACTGGCCGATTCCCACCAAGGCAGGGTGGCCCGAAAAAGAAAAACTTTCACCATCATTCGCTCCATCACTGTCTTGCCAGAAGGGTGCTTTACACTACAGTTTTTAAACTGCAACATTAACACCCCTCCTTCAGAGTGCAGGCACTGTACTTCCCATTTCCACGACTCAAGTCCGGCCTGCCGGTTTCCCTGAATCCCTTCATAAATGTTACTTTGCTCACACTCCAACAGCACGTCAAGTATTAAAAACCATTTGTCTCCATTCACTCCTATCAAACACGCTCCCGCATGCCTGCTGGAAGTCCAAGCCCCTCGCACACAAAACCTCCTTTACCCCCTCCCTCCAACCCTTCCTAGGCCGACCCCTACCCCGCCTTCCTTCCACTACAGACTGATACACTCTTGAAGTCATTCTGTTTCGCTCCATTCTCTCTACATGTCCGAACCACCTCAACAACCCTTCCTCAGCCCTCTGGACAACAGTTTTGGTAATCCCGCACCTCCTCCTAACTTCCAAACTACGAATTCTCTGCATTATATTCACACCACACATTGCCCTCAGACATGACATCTCCACTGCCTCCAGCCTTCTCCTCGCTGCAACATTCATCACCCACGCTTCACACCCATATAAGAGCATTTGTAAAACTATACTCTCATACATTCCCCTCTTTGCCTCCAAGGACAAAGTTCTTTGTCTCCACAGACTCCTAAGTGCACCACTCACTCTTTTTCCCTCATCAATTCTATGATTCACCTCATCTTTCATAGACCCATCCGCTGACACGTCCACTCCCAAATATCTGAATACGTTCACCTCCTCCATACTCTCTCCCTCCAATCTGATATCCAATCTTTCATCACCTAATCTTTTTGTTATCCTCATAACCTTACTCTTTCCTGTATTCACCTTTAATTTTCTTCTTTTGCACACCCTACCAAATTCATCCACCAATCTCTGCAGCTTCTCTTCAGAATCTCCCAAGAGCACAGTGTCATCAGCAAACAGCAGCTGTGACAACTCCCACTTTGTGTGTGATTCTTTATCTTTTAACTCCACGCCTCTTGCCAAGACCCTCGCATTTACTTCTCTTACAACCCCATCTATAAATATATTAAACAACCACGGTGACATCACACATCCTTGTCTAAGGCCTACTTTTACTGGGAAAAAATTTCCCTCTTTCCTACATACTCTAACTTGAGCCTCACTATCCTCGTAAAAACTCTTCACTGCTTTCAGTAACCTACCTCCTACACCATACACTTGCAACATCTGCCACATTGCCCCCCTATCCACCCTGTCATACGCCTTTTCCAAATCCATAAATGCCACAAAGACCTCTTTAGCCTTATCTAAATACTGTTCACTTATATGTTTCACTGTAAACACCTGGTCCACACACCCCCTACCTTTCCTAAAGCCTCCTTGTTCATCTGCTATCCTATTCTCCGTCTTACTCTTAATTCTTTCAATTATAACTCTACCATACACTTTACCAGGTACACTCAACAGACTTATCCCCCTATAATTTTTGCACTCTCTTTTATCCCCTTTGCCTTTATACAAAGGAACTATGCATGCTCTCTGCCAATCCCTAGGTACCTTACCCTCTTCCATACATTTATTAAATAATTGCACCAACCACTCCAAAACTATATCCCCACCTGCTTTTAACATTTCTATCTTTATCCCATCAATCCCGGCTGCCCTACCCCCTTTCATTTTACCTACTGCCTCACGAACTTCCCCCACACTCACAACTGGCTCTTCCTCACTCCTACAAGATGTTATTCCTCCTTGCCCTATACACGAAATCACAGCTTCCCTATCTTCATCAACATTTAACAATTCCTCAAAATATTCCCTCCATCTTCCCAATACCTCTAACTCTCCATTTAATAACTCTCCTCTCCTATTTTTAACTGACAAATCCATTTGTTCTCTAGGCTTTCTTAACTTGTTAATCTCACTCCAAAACTTTTTCTTATTTTCAACAAAATTTGTTGATAACATCTCACCCACTCTCTCATTTGCTCTCTTTTTACATTGCTTCACCACTCTCTTAACCTCTCTCTTTTTCTCCATATACTCTTCCCTCCTTGCATCACTTCTACTTTGTAAAAACTTCTCATATGCTAACTTTTTCTCCCTTACTACTCTCTTTACATCATCATTCCACCAATCACTCCTCTTCCCTCCTGCACCCACTTTCCTGTAACCACAAACTTCTGCTGAACACTCTAACACTACATTTTTAAACCTACCCCATACCTCTTCGACCCCATTGCCTATGCTCTCATTAGCCCATCTATCCTCCAATAGCTGTTTATATCTTACCCTAACTGCCTCCTCTTTTAGTTTATAAACCTTCACCTCTCTCTTCCCTGATGCTTCTATTCTCCTTGTATCCCATCTACCTTTTACTCTCAGTGTAGCTACAACTAGAAAGTGATCTGATATATCTGTGGCCCCTCTATAAACATGTACATCCTGAAGTCTACTCAACAGTCTTTTATCTACCAATACATAATCCAACAAACTACTGTCATTTCGCCCTACATCATATCGTGTATACTTATTTATCCTCTTTTTCTTAAAATATGTATTACCTATAACTAAACCCCTTTCTATACAAAGTTCAATCAAAGGGCTCCCATTATCATTTACACCTGGCACCCCAAACTTACCTACCACACCCTCTCTAAAAGTTTCTCCTACTTTAGCATTCAGGTCCCCTACCACAATTACTCTCTCACTTGGTTCAAAGGCTCCTATACATTCACTTAACATCTCCCAAAATCTCTCTCTCTCCTCTGCATTCCTCTCTTCTCCAGGTGCATACACGCTTATTATGACCCACTTCTCGCATCCAACCTTTACTTTAATCCACATAATTCTTGAATTTACACATTCATATTCTCTTTTCTCCTTCCATAACTGATCATTTAACATTACTGCTACCCCTTCCTTTGCTCTAACTCTCTCAGATACTCCAGATTTAATCCCATTTATTTCCCCCCACTGAAATTCTCCTACCCCCTTCAGCTTTGTTTCGCTTAGAGCCAGGACATCCAACTTCTTTTTATTCATAACATCAGCAATCATCTGTTTCTTGTCATCCGCACTACATCCACGCACATTTAAGCATCCCAATTTTATAAAGTTTTTCTTCTTCTCTTTTTTAGTAAATGTATACAGGAGAAGGGGTTACTAGCCCATTGCTCCCGGCATTTCTTTGCAGGTATCGGACTACTGAATGGGTCCATATGGCAAGGGTCTTGTCTCAGGGTAGAGCCAGCCAAAGAAAGCTTCCTGGATCGTCTCAGCAGAGAGAGAGCAGCCCAGCAACAAAACCAACAACAGTGTGGTTATCCAGAAATGACAGCTAAGTCACCACCACCTGTCACATTAGCAAAAGAAATGAAGAAGCATGATGGTGTGAAGACAATGAGACTACACAGAGGTGATCAGGAAGACAATAATGAATCTTTCAAAGAAGAAGAAAAGAGTAAAGGAAAGAAAAAACATAAAACATTTAAAAGTGAAAGTATCAAAAGTGAAATAATAATGTCAGAAGATATAGACCACAAAAAGAAAAAGAAAGAGAAGAGAAAAAGTTCACCCACCAAAACAGAAGAACCAATGTTTATAAAACAAAAACAGAAGCATAAAGCTGAGGAGGAAATGATGTCAGCATTTAAGAAGTGTAGTTCAGTCTGGGCAGACTCTGACTCTGAGATTAATAATGATGACACAAATGACCACAAAAGAAAAATTTCACATATAGATGACAAGGAGGACAGCAGTGACCAAGACTTCAATGATGATGTCAGACTTGATAAATCAGCATCATTGGCATCAGCCAAGACATACAAGCAAGAGAAAAGCAAGGTTAGCCCCTTTTTTTGTACTTTTTTGTCTTTAGTCATAGGAATACTTTATTCAGCATAATTGATTAAGAATATTTTGCTCATCAGCAGTGTAAAGGGGAATCAATCACTTCCTGTTTATTATAATGTTATATACTTATAACAAAGTAAGTTTGTTAAGGATTACATCTGGGAAAATTTGACAAAAAATATAGAAAACATGACCATGGAGTTATTTAATTCATCAGTCATTTCTACACAATGAAGATGAATGATAATTTATGAAATCCATTATTTCTTTTTGAGGGTAAAGACCTTCATGCAGTAGGTGCCTGACTAACTAAACATATTTGGCAATAAAGACTTTGGCATTTTGTAACCATTTAATTACTCGTGAATGTTGATCTGCATTTGCAGGCATCACAAAATATTTGTTCAGAAATTATTGTAAGTCAAAAATTTATCCTTATTTTTTTTTACTAAATGCATTCATGTTCTGTATATAGAAATAGGACACAATATGCAGTCTATAGCATTTACTGAGAAGACATTTCTCAGTGAGTGCCATAAACTGCATATTGTCTTATTTTCATACCTGTCAGCATATTTACCATTAATATTCATGCTTTGTGTATGTTCATTTTATGTATATAGTTGACTCTCAATGTACAGTAGTTACGTTTCTAAAAATGGAACCTCGGTTTTTGTCTTGAACCCTTTCAGGGTTTCCAACGTACTAGTACGTTTTAAGCACCAGGGTTATTGACGTACTAGAATGCGTAAATTCTAGCGCCTTCAAATCTATCGAGGGAAAGCTGATAGGCCTACATATGAAAGAATGGGTCTATGTGGTCAGTGTGCACAGTATAAAAAAAAATCATACAGCACACAGTGCATAATGAGAAAAAAAAAAACTTTGACCGTGTTTTTGGTTTAAAACTGTGACTTTACACAGTATTTTTGTATGGTGTTTATGGTTGGATTCTAGTTTTCCTGATCTCATTTTATAAAATGGAAGACATATTACAGAAATTGAGATGATTTTGATTGGTTTCACAATGAAAAGTACCTTGAAATTGAGCTCAAAGTAGCAGAAATGTTCGATTTTTGCCAAAGTTCAAAAGTAAACAAATCATGCCACGCGTCCAATACACGTCAACTGGCGAGTCTAATATTCTTTCACAAGTGCGTTTATGTTATTTAAACCATTTCTACACTAATGCAATAGTCTGCTTAACAGTAAATCTTCTATTTTTTTGTGAGAATAAAAATTCAAAGTGGAAAGTAAAAGAAATGTAAGAGGGGCCTGTGGACGTGACTAATGAACAGAGGAAATGTTATTTTAGTGCCAGGAATGTCTGTCCTGTTTATTCTGGACCCTATTTGGAAATTGGCATCTTTTGAAATTTGTGTGAAATTGGCAAAATTGCCAATTTCTGACCACTTTATTGGATAGTTGAATTCGGTAAATGGGTAGTTTCTTTTACTCATTCGATAGAAAAAAATGGAGTTCTAGCGAAATAGTTATGATTTTTGTCGACTAGTACACTGGAATTTGCCGAAAATAGGGCTCAAGGTGGGCGAAATTGCCAATGTGTAAATATCATCAAGACTGCTAACTTCGTGAGAGCATAATTCCGTAAGTTTTCCATCAAACTTCATACTTTTGGTGTCATTATGATCAGGAAAAGATTCTCTATCATATCATAAGAAAGAAATAATTTTTTTTTTCTGAAAATTTTTCGACCCTGAGAACAAGTTTAGGAGAGGGCCTCTCGACCCTGAAAGAGTTAATTCGTTCCAGAGAGTCTGCCGAAAACCAAATTCGATGAAAACTGACGCAATATTTCCCACAAGAAATAATGTAAATCCAGTTAATCCATTCCAGACATTCAAAAATATTAACAAAAAATACATTTTATAGAGAAAAACTATAAGAAAAACGATGAGAAATACAAGTAAATATAAAGCGCTACTGAAATGGATAAATGAACATTTAAATCACATTTACCTTTATTGACGACTCTTGTTGGCGTATGGAAGACGGCGAGGAGGGGAGAGGGAGGAGAGGTTATCTCTACCACCATCACTACCACCCTCTACCACCACCCTCTACCACAATCACTACCACCCTCTACCACCATCACTACCACCCTCTACCATCACAACCACTACCACCTACTACCACCCTCTACCACCATCACTACCACCCTCTACCACCATCAACCACCATCACTGCCACCCTCTACCACCATCACTACCACCCTCGGCCACAATCACTACCACCCTCTACCACAATCACAACCACTACCACCCTCTACCATAATCACAACCACTACCACCCTCTACCACAATCACAACCACTACCACCCTCTACCACCATTAAATTCTATCTTGTTTCTTGCCGCCTTTATCAAAGAGCTGGCACTTGAAACTTTCTTTGGCCCCGTGGTGGCTTATTTAGCAGTCACACTCAATAAACAAACACAAAAAAACAATCCATTATTACAAAATGTTTCGTATGAATGTGCAGGGTAATGTTCATTCGACGAGAAACAAAGCCAGCCAAACTGACTCAGAATGCACGCATGGGATGCTTTGTGTGGGTGCAGGCAGATGGACATGCTCGGTACGGTGGACAAAACCCGAGGTGATGAACGAAAACTGGGACTATTTTGACGAATAAAGTTGTCAAAAACCGAATTCAACGAAAACCACGGCAAGTGAAAATGAGGTTCCACTGTAATTAACCCTTAAACGGTCCAAACATATATATACGTTCACTTGCGCAGTGCCCTGAATATTTTGAAAAAAAAAATTTTATATAGAAAAAAAAGAGCACATTTTTTAAGTATTTTAGAATAAAAAAAAAAATTTTAGGGTCGATACTTACTGGGATATGAGGCCGAGAAGTTGGCACTGGATGCTCATGTGACAGCAACATTGAGTCTTGCCGCTTGCAGAAGTGTTGCCGATATACCTTTTTTCTATTTTTCGTATTTTATGTAATTTTTATGTTCTGATAATTACAATTTGTAGTAGTTTTTGTCATTTTATAACCAATCTTTGTTCTGACACAAGTACTAGGTACTGAAATTGTACTCAAATTGTCACAGACACTGACAGGTGGACATTTACACCTGCCTTAGCCATTTACTATTGTCTTGGAATATATACAAAGTATTTATATGTCCCAGCAATGTTTTGGATATGTGGAAGTACATGTATATAATAACAATGAGGAGGAGGAGAAAGACAGACGAGGAGGAGGAGGAGAAAGACAGAGGAGGAGGAAGAGGAGAAGGAGGAGGAGGAGATGGAGGAGGAGGAGGAGATGGAGGAGGAGGAGGAAGAAGAGAAGGAGGAGGAGGAGGAAGAAGAGAAGGAGGAGGAGGAGGAAGAAGAGAAGGAGGAGGAGGAGGAAGAAGAGAAGGAGGAGGAGGAGGAAGAAGAGAAGGAGGAGGAGGAGGAAGAAGAGAAGGAGGAGGAGGAGGAAGAAGAGAAGGAGGAGGAGGAGGAAGAAGAGAAGGAGGAGGAGGAGGAGAATACGTAATAATAATAATAATAGGAGGGGTGTTAATGTTGCAGTTCAAAAACTGTAGTGTAAAGCACCCTTCTGGCAAGACAGTGATGGAGTGAATGATGGTGAAAGTTTTTCTTTTTCGGGCCACCCTGCCTTGGTGGGAATCGGCCAGTGTGATAATAAAAAAAAAATAATAATAAGTTCCCTTGAAGCATGAAAAACAAAGTCCACCCCTGACAGTGACATGATAAGATGAGATAACAACTGATAAGAGCTGACGTTTGAGCATACACGAGGGTGGGGGAGGGTGCAGCTGATAAAAGATTAGAGGTGATATTTGATGAGCATCGCCCTCACTTTGTTTTCGCTGGTACACAAATATGTCTGTCTGTCTATCAAGCTCCCTGTCTATCCGTCTAGCTCTCTGTCTCAGAGAGAGCCACAAGACTGCGTCGTCATCACGTTTATTCACATCTTCAAGCAGAGTATAGCACTTTGTCTGGATTTTTTTAGTTATCCTAGGTAATTTACACTATGTATACTTGTACAGTGGACCCCCGCATAACGTTGGCATCGCATAGTGTTAAATCTGCATAGCGATACATTTTATCGCTAAAATTTTGCCTCGCATAGTGCTAAAAAATTCGCTCGACGCGATTCGTCCGAGACACTTCCATGCGGCCTGAGCCAGGCTCACTTGTTCTGCCAGTGGCATTGTTTACAAGCCAGCCTCCGCGGTAACATTCAAGCATACAGTCGGAACATTTCGTATTATTACAGCCTTTTTTATAGTGATTTCACCTGAAAAATAAGTGACCATGGGCCCCAAGAAAGCTTCTAGTGCCAACCCTACAGGAATAAGGGTGAGAATTACTATGGAGATGAAGAAAGAGATCATTGCTAAGTATGAAAGTGGAGTGCGTGTCTCCGAGCTGGCCAGGTTGTATAGTAAACCCCAATCAACTATCGCTTCTATTGTGTCCAAGAAAACGGCAATCAAGGAAGCTGTTCTTGCCAAAGGTTTAACTGTGCTTTCGAAACAGAGATCGCAAGTGATAGAAGATGTTGAGAGACTGTTATTGGTGTGGATAAACGAAAAACAGATAGCAGGCGATAGCATCTCTCAAGCGATCATAAGTGAAAAGGCTAGGTGTCTGGGTGTCTTGCACGGATTAATTTGATTTCCATTATTTCTTATGGGGAAAATTAATTTGCATAACGATAATTTCGCATAACATTGAGCTCTCAGGAACGGATTAATAGCGTTATGCGGGGGTCCACTGTATTTATGTGTACCTGTGAGACAGAGATAGACAGACAGATTGAAAGAGATACAGAGACAGATAGACAAAGACAGATAGAGATAGATAGACAGAGATACAGATAGACAGACCCTAAACTTGGGGTTAACATCACTTTCCTCTTAAAAGAGGAGTGTTAATATGACATTACATCAGTGAATCCTTGGTGTTTGCCGCACTGTTTGCTCTAGCTGGCGCTCAATTTAACTGGCGCTCCCACAAGGTACTAAGTGGTCCCAGATTTTTTTAATACCATGCACACTAAGTGTTAGGACCCATTCTATACTGAAAAGGCATCTCAGACCAATTGTGCCAAATTTGAAGGCAGGAAAAATAAAACGTATATATACGTTTGGGGCGCTACACGTAAGAACGTATATATACGTTTGGACCGTTTAACCCATAAACGGTCCAAATGTATATATACGTTTTTTCAACATTTGAAAGTATGTAAAAAAAGTAGATTTTTTTTTTTACATTTGAAAATGTGTAAAAAAACTTTGATCTACTTTTTTTTTTTTTGTTATATTTGAAAATATGTAAAAACAAACGTAGATCTACTTTTGGAGCACTACACATGTGAACATAGATCTGCCTGGGCCGTTTACGGGTTAAGGGTTAAAAAAAATGTGTGTTAACTGAGCTTAGCACATATGGAAAAAAATAGGGTTATGTTTATAGACACCTCCAACGAGTCCAACCAGATTTTTTATAGGTCTCAAAATTGTAAAAAAGCAATGATGATAATAATAATGCAGTTTTAGTTTGCCCGGGTATTGGACATGTTCAGTGAGTGAGGTGTGGGACGGCAGGCACTCCACTCACTTTCACCACACACTCTCACACAATTTTCCTCACCACAACTTTCTCACACTACCTAGGCATGTGATACTCTCACCATATAGTGAAAGAGTGATGAGCATATGTAAAGAGCCATGAGTTAGCCATGATGCAATAGGGTAGGAGTGAATTGGAGAAGAAATATAAAATATTGGGTAAATATTCTTATTTAAATATTCTTATTTCCTAGGATGACCCCTACCCCTCCTCCCCTCCGCTATGGATTTATATACCCAAGTCATTCTCTTTTGCTCTATCCTCTCTAAATGACCAAACCACCTCAGTAACCCCTCTGAATAATACCTTTTGTAACTCCACACCTTCTCCTAATTTCCACACTACAAATTCTCTGCATAATATTTACACCACACATTTTCCTTAGACAAGACATCTCTGCTGCCTCCAGCCTCCTCCTCACTGCAGCATTCACAACCCACGGGTCACACCCACATAAGAGTGTTGGTACCACTGTACTCTCATACATTCCCTTCTTTGCCTGCATGGATAACATTTTTTGTCTCCACCTACACCTCAATGCACCACCTACCTTTTTTCCTTCATCAGTTCTGTGTTTAACCTCATACTTCATGAACCCATCTGCTGACAAATCTACTCCAAATATCTGAACACATTCACTCCTTCCCTCCAACATGATATCCAGTTTTTCTTTACCTAACTCGTTTGATACCCTCATCACCTTACTCTTATCTGTGTTCACTTTCAACTTTCTATCTTTACACACCATGAGTGTCTGACAGAAAATAGGACCTACTGTATTTTTTTATTTTTCCAACAAACCGGCCGTATCCTACTGAGGCAAGGTGGCCAAGAAAGAAAAACGAAAGTTTCTCTTTTTAAATTTAGTAATTTATACAAGAGAAGGGGTTAGTAGCCCCTTGCTCCTGGCATTTTAGTCACCTCTTATGACACGCATGGCTTATGGAGGAAGAATTCTGTTCCACTTGCCCATGGAGATAAGAGGAAATAAACAAGAACAAGAACTAGAAAGAAAATAGAAGAAAACCCAGAAGGGTATGTATATATATGCTTGATAAATTAGACACATGTGCAACTCTTGGGCATCTTTATTGAGGAAACGTTTCGCCACACAGTGGCTTCATCAGTCCATACGTAGGAGAAACTTGAAGAACAGGAGGAGAATGAGGTAATCAGTCCCTCAACCTTGAGTCGATGTGTTCAGTCCATCAATCTTGAATAGAATACGTTTCTCCTACATATGGACTGATGAAGCCACTGTGTGGCGAAACGTTTCCTCAATAAAGATGCCCAAGAGTTGCACATGTGTCTAATTTATCAACATGTCGGTTCTCTGAACCATTCATCTACAAACCTGTCAGACACTGCAACTTCTTGGGTTCTTAATACTTAGGAATTCTTCGCTTGCCTAATTCTTGGGCACGACCTACTTCCACATTGAACAAATGTAACACCACCTATGACTGCTGCACCTCTCCTGCCATACGGTTTATAAGCTGCTTCTCCGCTCATATGCCGTATTCTATTCAAGATTGATGGATTGAACACATCGACTCAAGGTTCAGGGACTGATTACCTCATTCTCCTCCTGTTCTTCAAGTTTCTCCTACGTATGGACTGATGAAGCCACTGTGTGGCGAAACGTTTCCTCAATAAAGATGCCCAAGAGTTGCACATGTGTCTAATTTATCAACATGTCGGTTCTCTGAACCATTCATCTACAAACCATATATATGCTGGTACATATATGTGTAGTATGACCTAAGGGTAATTAGAAGTAGCAAGACGTACCTGTAATCTTGCATATTTATGAAACAGATAAGACACCAGCAGTCTTCTTTCTTTCTTTCAACAAACCGGCCGTATCCCACCGAGGCAGGGTGGCCCAAAAAAAACAAAACAAAAGTTTCTCTTTTCAAATTTAGTAATTTATACAGAAGGGGTTACTAGCCCCTTGCTCCTGGCATTTTAGTCACCTCTTACAACACGCATGGCTTACGGAGGAAGAATTCTGTTCCACTTCCCCATGGAGATAAGAGGAAATAAACAAGAACTAGAACTAGAAAGAAAATAGCAGAAAACCCAGAGGGGTGTGTGTATATATATGCTTGTACATGTATGTGTAGTGTGACCTAAATGTAAGTAGAAGTAGCAAGAGGTACCTGAAATCTTGCATGTTCATGAGACAGAAAAAAAGACACCAGCAATCTTACCATCATGTAAAACAATTACAGGCTTTTGTTTTACACTCACTTGGCAGGACGGTAGTACCTCACTGGGTGATTGTTGTGTACCAACCTACTACCTATAACCTACTGTATGTATACTTATATATATGGTGTATATCTTTATAGATATGGGATGTACATTTGGGTTTATGCTCTGAATTATATGCGCTTAATGCCAAAATGTGCAAGGGTTATGAACACAGCATTTAAAAAAAAAAATTATGTAAAATTGAAAAATATAAATTTTCCAAAATTCAGTAGGATTATCGATGCTTAACCCTTTGAGGGTTTCGGACGTATTAGTACAGCTTACGACCCAGGGTTTTTGACGTACTAGTATGCCTAAATTCTAGCGCCCTCAAATCTAGTGGGAGAAAGCTGGTAGGCCTCCATATGAAAGAATGGGTCTGTGTGGTCAGTGTGCATGGTATAAAAGAAATCCTGCAGCACACAGTGCATAATGAGAAAAAAAAAAACTTTGACCATTTTTTTTGGAATAAAACAGCGACTTTGCACTGTATTTTCGTATGGTTTTTATTGTTGTATTCTAGTTTTCTTGGTCTCATTTTATAGAATGGAAGGCATATCATAGAAATTGAGATGATTTTGACTGGTTTTACAATGAAAAGTACCTTGAAATTGAGCTCAAAGTAGCAGAAATGTTCGATTTTTACCAAAGTTCAAAAGTAAACAAATCATGCCAAGCATCCAATACACATCAACTGGTGAGTCTAATATTCTTTCGCAAGTGCGCCAATATGATTCATACCTTTTTTTACACTAATGCAGTAGTCTGCATAACAGTAAATCTTCTATTTTTTGTGGTAATAAATATTCAAAGTGGAAAGCAAAAGAATGTAAGAGGGGCCTTGAGACGTGACTAATGAACAGAGGAAATGTCATTTTAGTGCCAGGAATGTATTTCTTGTTTGTTCTGGACCCTATTCGGAAATTGGCATCTTTTGAAATTTGTGTGAAATTGGCAAAATTGCTAAATTCTGACCACTGTACTGGATAGTTAAAATTGGTAAATGGGTGGTTTCTTGCACTCATTCAATAGAAAAAATGTAGTTCTAGTGAAATATTCATGTTTTTTGTGGACTAGTACAGTGGAACTGGCCGAAAATGGGGCTCAAAGTGGGCAAAATCGCCGATCCGTAAACATCGCCGAGACCGCTAACTTCGTGAGAGCATAATTCCGTAAGTTTTCCATTAAATTTCATATTTTTGGTGTCATTATGATCGGGAAAAGATTCTCTATCTTTTCATAAGAAAAAATTATTTTTTTTTTTAAATTTGGCCGACCCTGAGAACGAGTCTCGGAGAGGGCCTGTCGACCCTCAAAGGGTTAAACAAAAATTTACCCTGTGTATTTTTCTTCAAGTCAGCAAGCATGATAGCTATAATCATATTTAAATAACAAAATTATGGTAGAAATATAGGCAAAACATTCATAGGCAGATAAATACTGTAGTACAGCAGTATGGATCTTTTTTAACTGGTCATTGAATCTTCAGTACAGATATTCACAATTTTCCCTAGATTGAGAATCTTCGAAGCCTTCGGAATAGCAAAGATAATAGTGAGGCTACAGTTGATAATGATACAAGTGACAGTCATGATTTTGGGGATATCAGAAAAGAACACCAGCCTCAGGAGGAGATTTTGGCTAATCTGGAAGTCTCGGATGGGTGCTCCACTACACTCAAGTGAGTATTTTCTAGTAACTAAAATAAATATATAAGTATAGTAAAACTTCAATCACAGTAGATGATCTAGACCTGTCAGATTACAAATTTAAGATTTTGTTTTTAACCCTTTCAGGGTCCAAGGCCCAAATCTGGAGTCACGCACCAGTGTCCAAGAATTTTCAAAAAAAAAATTTGTTATTTTTTCTTATGAAATCGTAGAGAATCTTTTTGTGAAGGTAATAAAACAAAAAGTACGAAATTTGGTGGAAAATTGACGAAATTATGCTCTCGCGAATTTTGATGTGTCAGCGATATTTACGAATCGGCGATTTTGCCGACTTTGACTCCCATTTTAGGCCAATTACATTATTCCAATCAACCAAATTCTTAGCTATTTCACTAGTATTACTTCTATTCTATCGATTGAGCACAAGAAATCGCCAAGTCAACTGTTTCAACTACAAAATAAAGTGATCGGAAATTGTTAATTTGGCCAATTTAACACAAAGTTCAAAATATTCCAATTTCAAAATAGGGTCCAGAATGAACAATGTAGGCATTCCTGGCACTAAACTAACATTTCCTCTGTTCATTAGTTATGTTTTGAGGCTTTACAAATAAATTCCATTTTGATTTTTTATTCACATAATGAATTTTTATTCACACCAAAAAATAGAAGATTTACTGTTATGCAATACTGTAATAATTGTATAAATATCATCACCATATTTGTGAATGTATATTAGACCCACCAGCTGGCGTGTATTAGACGTGTGAGGTCGTTTGTTTACTCTTGAATATCGGCAAAAATTTAACATTTCTGCTACTTTGAGCTCAGTTTCAAGCCATTTCCAGTGCTAAAACCAATCAAAATCATCTCTATTTCTGTAATATGTTTTCCATTCTATCAAATGAGACCAAGAAATCGCAAATACAACTATAAAAAACATACGAAAAAACACTGCAAAGTTGCTGTTTTAATCGAAAAATCATGATTTCATTTTTTTTTCTCTCATTATACACAGTGTGCTGCAGGATCTGTTTTATGGGGTGCACACATACCACATAGATGTATTCTCTCATATCTAGGCCCAAATGTACCACTCACAGTTTATCAGAGTGAGCTGAGCTCATGGCGTAGATCTACGGTTTGGACCCTGAACGTAAAGCCGTAGATCTACGGGACGGACCCTGAAAGGGTTAAATGGCTATAATATTTTTTAACTTGATGGGTATTTTTTCATTCATTGTGACCAAAAGATAAAACCATTCACCATCACACACTAGCTACTTTCCTAGAATGGCACAGATGTTGTTATTTAAACAGCAGAATATAAGTTTACCTTCCAGGATGATATTTGTAGAATAGAGAATGATTAACATACTGTAGGCCATGTCATACATGCACTTCTTCACATTATCATATTTATGCATTGCATTTTGGGCAGAATGAAGATCATACACACTTTAACCCTTTCACTGTTACAACCCCTGAAATTAAAAGTTCGGACAGTATCATTATTAAAAAAAAAAATCTGAAATTGTAGGGAATTTTTTCTGAGGGTAATGATACCAAAAATATGAAATTTGATGGAAAACTTATGGGGTTATTAAGGCACAAAGCTGGTATTCAGGGGGTAATTTACACCTGCTGTTACTCAAATATTCCAGCTCTTATCTTTTTCCTTCCTCCATCCTTCCTCTTCAACTCCTTTTTATATCACATTTGTTTCACTAATTATAGACTCAAAACTGCTGAGGACATAGCATCAAGTAATGAGGGCATGCCTAGATATGACCCAACTTTGGCCAACCAGTCATCAACACAGAATAAAGAGGTAAAAGTATTTCTTATATAATTGTTATATATGATTATCACATTGTATTCTAAGAAATAATTATTGTAGTTTTATGTATTATGTATTTAATTTGCCAATCTCTCCCTAAAACTCAGTGATTTCTATTTGATTATACAGTGGAACCCAGAATTTCGAACTTTCTTCGTTCCAGAAGGCTGTTCGAGTGCCGTTACCGACGAATTTATTCCCATAAGGAATAATGTAAATTAGATTAGTTCATTTCAGACCCCCAAAAATACACTTACAGAAGCACTTACATAATTAGTCGAGTTGGGAGCTGTTTGAAACTCGGGGTACCACTGTACGTATTTTGTTATGTAGGTCAAGCTGTTGCCTCTTATTTAACAAACATTTAGTTTACCTTCTATAATTTTCAGATAAAACAAACTGCACCCTCTGAAGCACAAACAGGAAATAAGTATGTAAAAGTGTCTAAAGTTCTCAACTTCAAGCAGAATTCTTCAGGATTCAGCTTTTTGGCTCGATTTTCTCAACAAGTAAAGGACAGTAAGTTAATAGAACTCACTGAATGGAGGGTTCAAACCTATGGCAAGCCAGCCATAAAACTAGAAGGCCAGTGCATTATTCACTGTACCATGCCAGCCTAATAAGATTCATCCATCTCTGTATTTTTATACATACTAAGGTTAGAATGGGCCCCATCATGAACACATTTGCATGTTTTACAGACAGATCTTGCAGCAGTATAGCCATGACGAGCTCTAGCTCAAGTCTCTTCAAAGCCATTGTGAATGAATGCTTTGAAGGAAGTTGAGCTAAAGCTTGTAACAGCCATGCTGGTATGAGATTCATCTGTAAAACCTGCATTTGTGGTCATTCGGGCACCCATGCTAACCTTAGTGTTATAGCATTACTCTTAACTGGATAAATATTAGTTTTAGGCCAGCATGGTGCAGTGGATAATGCCCTGGCCTTCTAGTTTTAAGACTTGCCATGTGTTTGAACCCTCCTTTTGGCGAGTTGCTTGCAATTGTGCCATTATGAGTTTGCGAGACATTAATAAAACTACCTTTACCTTTCAATAAGGCTTTAGCAAAATTTTGCATTCTGTATACAGTGGAGCCTCGACTTACGAACTTAATCTGTTCCGTGACCTTGTTCATATCCTAATTAGTTCATATGCTGAGTCAATTTTCCTCATTTAAATTAATTGAAATGCAGTTAATCCATTCCAGCCTCTCAGGAGGCATGACAAAATAACACTAATATCAACTCTACAGCTTATTTATCTATCACAGTTCATCTAATATGACATAATAAACAATATTAATAAAATGGAAACATGATATATACTCTAGAATGAATAAAATAAGTCATAATATGGTGAGTGATGGCGATGCTGGCCGCATCTGCCACTTACTCTCCCACTCCAGTATCTTCCCAGTCCATAACCCCACACCTACCTTGTGTTTATCAATGATTAGTGGTAAGGTTGTCACATGTAACCACAGCTGTGGTCAAGACAGATGTATATATAGGTGAAGACATGATCACAGTGGTGGTGGTGGCAAGCTGCCTCACTCTCTGTTGTTGCCTTCTTCATTTCTCTAGCTTTTTTCATAGTTTCTAATCGCTTCTTGCTAATCGTACGCGAATACTGCCTCTTTGGGCAAGACATTGTGTCAGAAATTTGTACAATATATGACAAAATTACGCGTCCCAAGGGTCTGCTGCGGTCACTCATAGCGGCACACCTCCTCTTCCTTTTGACCCTTGGCCAGCACTGAGATAGCCATGTACTTACAGCCACTCCAAGAGTTACCAATTTGTATTTTGAAGCATCTGGCACAAAAATATGAAAAAAAAATTATGAAAAATGTCTAAAAATGACATTCAGTGGACCCTCGACCAACGATATTAACCTGTTCCAGAGAGCTCATCGTTAGTTGAATTTATTGTTAGTTGAATTAATTTTCCCCATAAGAAATAATGGAAATCCAATTAATCCGTTTCAGACACCCAAAAGTATGGAAAAAAAAAAAAATTCACATGAAATGTACATTTTTCCTTCACAGAAAAAGAAGGATGCATGCACAGTGTACTGTACTAAGTGAAGAATAAATGACACTTACCGTTATTGAAGATGTGGTGATGGGTGATGAGATGGGAGGAGGGGATATGATGGAGGAGTTTACAATTGTTTGGAAGGGGAATCCCCTTCCATAAGAACTTCAGGTAGCAAGTCCTTTTCTGGGGTTACTTATCTTCTTTGTTTTTTAATGCCACTGGGAATAACTTGAGAGTCAATGGACCTCTGTCGCACCAAAAATCTGTCCATAGAGCTCTGTACCTCACGTTCCTTTAAGATTTTCCTAAAGTGGTTCACAACATTGTCATTGTAAAAGTCACCAACACGGCTTGCAATAGCTGTGTCAGGGTGATTTTTCTCCATAAAGGTTTGCACATTTGTCCACATTGTACACATTTCCTTAATCGTTGAAGAAGGCAATTTCTTCAATTTCTCTCTCCCCTCCTCTGAAGCAGTTTCCTCAGTTGTGGCCTCTTGCTGTTGCAGATGCTCTTGCAGCTCATCAGTGGTTAGTTCTTCATCGTCATCCTCCACCAACTCTTCCACATCCTCCCCATTAACCTCCAACACCAAGGACTTCCCCAATGCCACAATAGATTCCACAACTGGCATAGGCTCCTCAGGGTTAGCCCCAAACCCTTCAAAATCCCTCTCTTGTACACATTCTGGCCACAGTTTCCTCCAATCAGAGTTCAAGGTCCTCTTAGTCACTCCCTCCCAAACCTTACCTATAAGGTTTATGCAATTGAGGATACTAAAGTGATCTTTCCAAAACTCTCTTAGGGTCAATCGAGTATCTGAGGTCACTTCAAAGCACTTTTGAAACATTGCTTTGGTGTACAGTTTTTTGAAATTTGAAATGACCTCTGGTCCGTGGGTTGGTGGAGAGGGGTGGCATTAGGAGGCAAAAACTTCACTTTTATGAAACTCAACTCCCCTGAAATATGCTCTGGCAAATCTGAAGGATGAGCAGGAGCATTGCCTAATACCAGGAGGCACTTAAGGTCCAATTTATTTTCCAGGGGATAATTTTTCACAGTGGGGCCAAACACATGGTAAAAACCAGTCATAGAAAATGTCCCAAGTGACCCATGCCTTACTGTTTGCCCTCCACATCACACACAAATTAGCCTTGATGACATTGTTTTTACTGAACACTCTGGGAGTTTCAGAGTGATACACAAGTAGAGGCTTCACTCTGCAATCCCCACTAGCATTACTACACAACATTAAAGTAACCCTGTCCTTCATAGGCTTGTGTCCTGGGAGTGCTTTTTCCTCCTGTGTAATGTAGGTCCTGTTTGGCATTTTCTTCCAAAACAGGCCTGTTTTGTCACATTTAAACACTTGTTGGGGTTGCAATCCTTCAGCCTCTATGTACCCCTGGAATTTCTGCACATATTTTTCAGCTGCTTTTTTGTCCGAACTGACAGCCTCACCAAGCCTTATCACACTGTGTATGCCACTATGATTCTTAAATCTCTCACACCAACCTTTGCTGGCCTTAAATTCACTCACATCACCACTAGTTGCAGGCATTTTTATAATTAAATCGTCATGCAACTGCCTTGCCTTTTCACATATGATCGCTCGAGAGATGCTATCTCCTGATATCTGCTTTTCGTTTATCTACACCAGTAACAGTCTCTCAACATCTTCGAGTACTTCCGATCTGTGTTTCAAAAACATACTTGCACCTTTCGCAACAACAGCTTCCTTGATTGCCTTTCTGTTGGCCAAGATAGTAGCGATGTTTGATTGGGGTTTGTTATACAACATGGCAAGGTCGGAGACACGCACTCCAGTTTCATACTTTGTGATGATCTCCTCCTTCATTTCAATTGTAATTCTCACCCTTTATACCACAGGGTTGGCACTAGAAGCTTTCTTGGGGCCCATGGTGGCTTATTTAGCAATTACAAGCACTAAAAACACTGGAATAATGCAAAATGTACCGAATGTATGCGTGGATGCGACCGCATTGGCTTGTAAACACTGGCACACTAACTGAAGGCAGGGCAGCTAAGGCGCACTCAGACACGTGGACGCATTCCGGATGAATCATGTTCATCGAGTTTTTCATTGCTGGAAGGGCCAAAATTTTTATGCTCAAATGCTTCATTGGTCGAATTTATCATTAGACGATGCCTTCATTGGTTGGGGGTTCACTGTATTATTATTATCATTATTACTGTTTTTTTTTTTTTTTTGTTTTTTCCTTTTTTTTTAACAAGTCGGCCATCTCCCACCGAGGCAGGGTGACCCAAAAAGAACGAAAATCCCCACAAAGAAAATACTTTCATCATCATTCAACACTTTCACCTCACTCACACATAATCACTGTTTTTGCAGAGGTGCCCAGAATACAACAGTTCGAAAGTAGATACGTGTAAAGATACACAACATATCCCTCCAAACTGCCAATATCCCAAACCCCTCCTTTAAAGTGCAGGCATTGCACTTCCCATTTCCAGAACTCAAGTCCGGCTATATAAAATAATTGGTTTCCCTGAATCCCTTCACTAAATATTACCCTGCTCACACTCCAACAGCTCGTCAGGTCCCAAATACCATTCGTCTCCATTCACTCCTATCTAACACGTTCACACATGCTTGCTGGAAGTCCAAGCCCCTCGCCCATCAAACCTTTACCCCCTCCCTCCAACCCTTTTGAGGACGACCGCTACCCCGCCTTCCTTCCCCTACAGATTTATACGCTCTTCATGTCATTCTACTTTGATCCATTCTCTCTAAATGACCAAACCACCTCAACAACCCCTCTTCAGCCCTCTGACTAATACTTTTATTAACTCCACACCTTCTAATTTCCACACTCCGAATTTTCTGCATAATATTTACACCACACATTGCCCTTAGGACATCTCCACTGCCTCCAAGCGCCTCCTCGCTGCAGCATTTACAACCCAAGCTTCACACCCATATAAGAGTGTTGGTACCACTATACTCTCATACATTCCCTTCTTTGCCTCCATAGATAACGTTCTTTGTCTCCACATATACCTCAATGTACCACTCACCTTTTTTCCCTCATCAATTCTATGATTAACCTCATCCTTCATAAATCCATCCGCTGATACGTCAACTCCTAAATATCTGAAAACATTCACTTCTTCCATACTCCTCCCCAATTTGATATCCAATTTTTCTTTATCTAAATCATTTGATACTGTCATCACCTTACTCTTCTCTATGTTCACTTTCAACTTTCTACCTTTACACACACTCCCAAATTCGTCCACTAACCTCTGCAATTTTTCTTTAGAATCACCCATAAGCACAGTATCATCAGCAAAAAGTAACTGTGTCACTTCCCATTTTGTATTTGATTCCCCATAATTTAATCCCACCCCTCTCCCGAACACTCTAGCATTTACTTCTTTTACAACCCCATCTATAAATATATTAAACAACCATGGTGACATTACACATCCCTGTCTAAGACCTACTTTTACTGGGAAGTAGTCTCCCTCTTTTCTACACACCCTAATCTGAGCCTCGTCCTCATAAAAACTCTTTACAGTATTTAGTAACTTACCACCTATTCTGTATACTTGCAACATCTGCCACATTGCTCCCCTATCCACTATCATATGCCTTTTCTAAATCCATAAATGCAATAAAAACTTCCCTACCTTTATCTAAATACTGTAAATACCCTACCGTACACTTTTCCTGGTATACTCAGTAAACTAATTCCTCTATAATTTTCACAATCTCTTTTGTAACCCTTCCCTTTATATAAAGGGACTATACATGCTCTCTGCACTATATCCCCCCCTGCTTTTAACATTTCTGTCATGATCCCGTCAGTTACAGCTGCTTTACCCCCTTTCATTCTACGTAATGTCTCGTGTACCTCCCCCCACACTTACATCCTGCTCTTCTTCACTCCTAAAAGATGGTATACCTCCCTGACCAGTGCATGAAATTACTGACTCCCTTTCTTCGTCGACATTTAAAAGTTCCTCAAAGTATTCTCGCCATCTACCCAATACCTCCATCTCCCCATCTACTAACTCTCCTATTCTGTTTTTAACTGACAAATCCATTTGTTCCCTAGGCTTTCTTAACTTGTTTAACTCACTCCAAATTTTTTTCTTATTTTTATTAAAATTTCTTGACAGTGCCTCTCCCACTCTTATCATCTGCTCTCCTTTTGCACTCTCTCACAACTCTCTTCACCTTTCTTTTACTCTCCATATACTCTACTCTTCTTATAACACTTCTGCTTTGTTAAAACCTCTCATAAGCTATCTTTTTCTCTTTTATCACACCCTTTACTTCATCATTCCACCAATCACTCCTCTTTCCTCCTGCACCCACCCTCCTATAACCACAAACTTCTGCCCCACATTCTACTACTGCATTTTTAAAATTATTCCAACCCTCTTCAACCCCCCTCCCCCCCACACTACTCATACTTGCACCAGCCCACCTT
This sequence comes from Cherax quadricarinatus, assembly GCF_038502225.1. Taxonomy (NCBI): domain Eukaryota; kingdom Metazoa; phylum Arthropoda; class Malacostraca; order Decapoda; family Parastacidae; genus Cherax; species Cherax quadricarinatus. The sequence goes on from NC_091301.1 coordinate 238,776, forward strand.
TCTGCCAATAGTTGCTTATATCTCACCCGAACTTCCTCCTCCTGAAGCCTACCCATCAACCTTTTATCCACCAATACATAATCTAACAAACCACTTTCATTACGTGCTATATCATACCTTGTATATTTATTTATCATCTTTTTCATAAAATATGTATTACTTATTATCAAACCTCTTTCTACACATAGCTCAATTAAAGGCTCCCCATTTTCATTTACCCCTGGCACCCCAAATTTACCTACTACTCCCTCCACAACACTTTTACCCACTTTAGCATTGAAATCCCCAACCACAAGTACTCTCACACTTGGTTCAAAACTCCCCACGCATTCACTCAACATTTCCCAAAATCTCTCTCTCTCCTCTACACTTCTCTCTTCTCAGGTGCATATATGCTTACTATAACCCACTTCTCACATCCAACCTTTATTCTACTCCACATAATCCTTGAATTAATGCATTTATACTCCCTCTTTTCCTGCCATAGCTTATCCTTCAACATTATTGCTACTCGTTCTTTAGCTCTAACTCTGTTTGAAACCCCTGACCTGATTCCATTTATTCCTCTCCACTGAAACTCTCCCACCCCCTTCGGCTTTGTTTCACTTAGAGCCAGGACATCCACCTTCTTCTCATTCATAACATCCACAATCATCTCTTTCTTATCATTTGCACAAAATCCACGCACATTCAGACATCCCACTTTGAAAAATTTTCTTATTCTTTTTGGTAATTATTACAGGAAAAGGGGTTACAAGCCCATTGTTCCCGGCATTTTAGTTGACTTTTACAACACGCATCGCTTACGGAGAAAAGATTCTTATTTACTTCCCCATGGATATAAAAGGAAAAGTATTAAGAAACAAGAACTATTAAGATATTATTGTATATTATTATATTGTATATTATTAGTATAATTATTATTAGTATGTATGTACGTATTATAATAATAATACTAATTATTATTATTATTAATTTAGGGAACCGGAGCACAGATCCAATTCCCTAGATCAAGAGCCCCTCACCACTTACGTACCTATAATAATTATTATAAGTGTTATACAGTGGTCCCCCGGTTCGCGAAGTCACCGGTAACCGATAAATCCAGTATCCGAAGCGTTATATCGCAAAAAATTTGTCCCGGTTCCCGTAACAAAACCCGGTACGCGATACGATTCGTACAAGACGTGTCCACATGTGGCCTGAACTGCCCCGTATGTGCCAGTGTTTACAAGCCAGCCAGTGTGCGCGCATCTAAGAATACATTCGGTACATTCCATATTATCCATATTATCACTTTCTGGTGCTTGTTTCTGCAAAATAAGTCACCATGGGCCCCAAGAAAGCTTCTATCGAAATGAAGAAAGAGATAATTGCAAAGTATGAAAGTGGAGTGCGTGTGTCGGACCTGGCTAAGTTGTGTAGTAAATCCCAATCAACCATCTCTACTATAGTGAGCAGGAAAACGGCAATCAAGGAAGCTGTTCTTGCAAAAGGTGCAACTGTGATTACAAAACAGCGATCGCAAGTGTTAGAAAATGTTGAGAGACTGTTACTGGTGTGGATAAATGAAAAACAGATAGCATCTCTCAAGCTATCATTTGTGAAAAGGCTAGGCAGTTGCATGAGGATTTAATTAGAAAAATGCCTGCAACTAGTGGTGATGTGAGTGAATTTAAGGCCAGCAAAGGTTGGTTTGAAAGATTTAAGAATCGTAGTGGCATACATAGTGCGATTGGGCATGGTGAGGCTGCCAGTTCAGACCACAAAGCGGCTGAAAAAATATGTGCATGAATTCAAGGAGTACATGGAGGCTGAAGGATTGAAACCTGAACAAGTGTTTAATTGTGACGAAATTGCCAAGCAGGACCTACATTACTCAGGAGGAAAAGGCACTCCCAGGACATAAGCCTATGAAAGACAGGCTTACTCTGTTAATGTGTGCCAATGCTAGTGGTGATTGCAAAGTGAAGCCTTTATTGGTGTATCACTCAGAAACTCCCAGAGCGTTCAGAATATCCTCAAGGCTAATTTGTGTGTGCTGTGGAGGGCAAACACTAAGGCATGGGTCACTAGGGACTTTTTCTATGACTGGTTGCACCATGCATTTGCCCCCACTGTGAAAAATTACCTAATTGAAAAGAAATTAGACCTTAAGTGCCTCCTGGTGTAAGACAATGCCCCTGGTCATCCTACAGACTTGTCAGAGCGACTTTGTGGGGACATGAGCTTCATTAAGGTGAAGTTTTTGCCTCCTAATACCACTCCTCTCCTGCAGCCCATGGACCAGCAGGTCATTTCCAACTTCAAGAAACTGTACACAAAAGCTATGTTTGAAAGGTTCTTTGAAGCGACCACAGAAACTCTATTGACTCTAAAGGAGTTTTGGAAGGATCACTTTAATATCCTCAATTGTGTAAACCTTATAGGTGAGGCTTGGGAGGGAGTGATTAAGAGGACCTTGAACTCTGCTTAGAAGAAACTGTGGCCAGAATGTGTAGACAAAAGGGATTTTGATGGGTTTGAGGCTAACCCTATGCCAGTTGAGGAATCCATTGTGGCATTGGGAAAGTCCTTGGAGTTGGAGGTTAGTAGGGAGGATGTGGAAGAGTTGGTGGAGGAGGACAATGACGAACTAACCACTGATGAGCTGCTAGATCATCTTCAACAGCAAGAGGCCAGACCTGAGGAAACTGCTTCGGAGGAGGGGATGGAGAAAGTGAGGAAGTTGCCTACTTCAAAGATTAAGGAAATGTGTGCAAAGTGGCTTGAAGTGCAAACCTTTTTTGATGAAAATCACCCTGACACAGCTACTGCAAGCCGTGTTGGCAACCTGTACACTGACAATGTTGTGAACCACTTAAGGAGTCATAAAGGAACGAGAGGTACAGGTCTCTATGGACAGATATGACTTAAGAAATCGTAATGACACGATTGCAAATAAACCATACCCCCGGCCGGGATTGAACCCGCGGTCATAGAGTCTCAAAACTCCAGCCCGTCGCGTTAGCCACTAGACCAGCTAGCCACAATAAGATTCATCCAACTAGATATATTTCTACACCATAGGAAAGTTAGCACAGGCACCTCTGTGACCACAAATGCCTGTGCTAACTTTCCTATGGTGTAGAAATATATCTAGTTGGATGAATCTTATTGTAGCTAGCTGGTCTAGTGGCTAACGCGACGGGCTGGAGTTTTGAGACTCTATGACCGCAGGTTCAATCCCGGCCGGGGGTATGGTTTATGGACAGATATGTTGTGCGACAGAAGTCCAGTGACTCTCAAGCTGGTCCTAGTGGCATTAAAAGAAGGGAAGTAACCCCGGAAAAGGACTTGCTACCTCAAGTCCTAATGGAGGGGGATTCTCCTTCTAAACATTAAAAACTTTGACAATCTCCCCTCCTCCCATCCCATCAATCATCACCAGATCTTCATAGGTAAGTGTCAATTATCTATTGTGTTTATTCTATTTTTATTATTGCTATTGTAATTATTCTATTGCATTAAACTTAATATTTCATGTGGTAAAAGTTTTTTTTTTCATACTTTTGGGTGTCTTTCACGGATTAATTTGATTTCCATTATTTCTTATGGGGAAAATTGATTCGCTTTCCAATAATTTTGCTTTACGATGAGCTCTCAGGAACGGATTAAGGACGTGAACCGGGGGTCCACTGTATACATATTATTATTAGTATGTACGTGATGTCACCGTGTGTGATGTCACCGTGGTTGTTTAATATATTTATAGATGGGGTTGTAAGAGAAGTAAATGCGAGGGTCTTGGCAAGAGGCGTGGAGTTAAAAGATAAAGAATCACACACAAAGTGGGAGTTGTCACAGTTGCTCTTTGCTGATGACACTGTGCTCTTGGGAGATTCTGAAGAGAAGTTGCAGAGATTGGTGGATGAATTTGGTAGGGTGTGCAAAAGAAGAAAATTGAAAGTGAATACAGGAAAGAGTAAGGTTATGAGGATAACAAAAAGATTAGGTGATGAAAGACTGGATATCAGATTGGAGGGAGAGAGTATGGAGGAGGTGAATGTATTCAGATATTTGGGAGTGGACGTGTCAGCGGATGGGTCTATGAAAGATGAGGTGAATCATAGAATTGATGAGGGGAAAAGGGTGAGTGGTGCACTTAGGAGTCTGTGGAGACAAAGAATTTTGTCCTTGGAGGCAAAGAGGGGAATGTATGAGAGTATAGTTTTACCAACGCTCTTATATGGGTGTGAAGCATGGGTGATGAATGTTGCAGCGAGGAGAAGGCTGGAGGCAGTGGAGATGTCATGTCTGAGGGCAATGTGTGGTGTGAATATAATGCCGAGAATTCGCAGTTTGGAAGTTAGTTGGAGGTGCGGGATTACCAAAACTGTTGTCCAGAGGGCTGAGGAAGGGTTGTTGAGGTGGTTCGGACATGTGGAGAGAATGGAGCGAAACAGAATAACTTCAAGAGTGTATCAGTCTGTAGTGGAAGGAAGGCGGGGTAGGGGTCGGCCTAGGAAAGGTTGGAGGGAGGGGGTAAAGGAGGTTTTGTGTGCGAGGGGCTTGGACTTCCAGCAGGCATGCGTGAGCGTGTTTGATAGGAGTGAATGGAGACGAATGGTTTTTAATACTTGACGTGCTGTTGGAGTGTGAGCAAAGTAACATTTATGAAGGGGTTCAGGGAAACCGGCAGGCCGGACTCGAGTCCTGGAGATGGGAAGTACAGTGCCTGCACTCTGAAGGAGGGGTGTTAATGTTGCAGTTTAAAAACTGTAGTGTAAAGCACCCTTCTGGCAAGACAGTGATGGAGTGAATGATGGTGAAAGTTTTTCTTTTTCGGGCCACCCTGCCTTGGTGGGAATCGGCCAGTGTGATAATAAAAAAAATAAAAAATGTACGTATTATAATAGTAATAATAATAATAATTACAGTGGACCCCCGCTTAACGATCACCTCCCAATGCGACCAATTATGTTAGTGTATTTATGTGTGTGTGTTTGTACATGTATGTTTGGGGGTCTGAAATGGGCTAATCTACTTCACAATATTCCTTATGGGAACAAATTCGGTCAGTACTGGCACCTGAACATACTTCTGGAATGAAAAAATATCGTAAACCGGGGGTCCACTGTATTATTATTAATTTAGGGAACTGGAGCACAGATCCAATTCCCTAGATCAAGGGACCTTCTCCAAGGAGCCTCACTTGAGGGGAAGGATGTACGTATCCTAAAATTTTGTTCATATCCAGAAGCAAAAAATCGACCGAGCAACGGTTCGTATCCTGAAAAGTTCGCATGGTAGGGCATTTGTAAGCCAAGGTTCCGCTGTACTAGTATTTTACTTTGAGAAATATAAATCTGAGTTAGGGAAATTAAAATAAAAACTATTTGTTATTATATATAGTATATACTGTACATATTATGAATTAACCCCATCTGTAAAACTAAAATAAAACATATGTATTTATGAAACATAACTGAAACACAAATAAAATAAAGTATGTGTGATTCTGTACAGTACAAATAAAAATATAATATTTTGTAATAGCTACACATTTTTAAATTTTATAATGAATTGTTCGGAAACCATGGAGACACAGTGCTGTGTATCAAATTGAGGAGTCGGAGTTTGATAAGTTAGTGGAGTCTCAGGGAGTAAGCCTGTGCATTTTTTTTTTTTTTTCCCCAACAAGTCGGCCGTCTCCCACCGAGGCAGGGTGACCCAAAAAAGAAAGAAAATCCCCAAAAAGAAAATATTTTCATCATCATTCAACACTTTCACCACACTCACACATTATCACTGTTTTTGCAGAGGTGCTCAGAATACAACAGTTTAGAAGCATACACATATAAAGATACACAACATATCCCTCCAAACTGCCAATATCCCAAACCCCTCCTTTAAAGTGCAGGCATTGTACTTCCCATTTCCAGGACTCAAGTCCGACTATATGAAAATAACCGGTTTCCTTGAATCCCTTCACTAAATATTACCCTGCTCACACTCCAACAGATCGTCAGGTCCCAAGTACCATTCGTCTCCATTCACTCCTATCTAACACGCTCACGCACGCTTGCTGGAAGTCCAAGCCCCTTGTCCACAAAACCTCCTTTACCCCTTCTCTCCAACCCTTTCGAGGACGACCCCTACCCCGCCTTCCTTCCCTTATAGATTTATATGCTTTCCATGTCATTCTACTTTGATCCATTCTCTCTAAATGACCAAACCACCTCAACCCCTCTTCTGCCCTCTGACTAATACTTTTATTAACTCCTCACCTTTTCCTAATTTCCACACTCCAAATTTTCTGCATAATATTTACACCACACATTGCCCTTAAACAGGACATCTCCACTGCCTCCAACCGTCTCCTCGCTGCTGCATTTACCACCCAAGCTTCACACCCATATAAGAGTGTTGGTACTACTATACTTTCATACATTCCCTTCTTTGCCTGTGCATATTTACAATGTATTTGAGGTAGGTTAAGATGGTTTTAAATATTATATTTAGTAGTGTTGAAGGACTCACAAAGGTATCGAGCAAGTATGAAGATTGTTCTGGTTTAGAATGTTTGCAGAGTACAGTATAGAAAATTTTGACTAGAAGATGTATTCCTGTTGATATTTAGTGAGTGTATACGAATATATAGGGAAAAAATGTCTACTTATTAAAGTGCAGTGGTAAGAAATGAAAAAAGGTACAAATTGGAATTTTTTTTTTTCTAGAGAGTGATGACACTGAAAATGAAAAATTGCCAGTTCAAGTAATAGTACCCCCTAAACCTGTCATACCTGCACAGCTTCAGGTCAAGAAGAAACCTTTCTTTATTCACTCAGATGATCCACTGATTGAAGGTTTGTTTTCTATATACTGAATGTATTACTTTTTAATTTACACAGGTTGTGATCTAGCTTATCACTTTACAAAATTATGTATTCCTGCCTATGCCAGGTACCATATGGTTTAAGTTTTTGCACTGCTTTGATGCCCATATAATAACTTGGTTAGATATTTTCATTTTAATTTTCCACTTTTTATAATTGTCAGATGTAATGATCTGTTACATGATTCGAGAGCAGATATTTTGTTTGTGAGGGCCTTTGGCCACTGAAAAAACAATGAAAATATGAACCTACATTAAACTTGCTACACACATTCACTGATCTTAGCTGATACATCAGTGGTTTAAATTAAAAAGAAAGAGTTTTTTCTAAAACCAGTTTCAAGCTAGAAACTAAATTTTCAAGGGAATGTTAGTTTTTTGGCAATATTTTAACTGGTCTTATTAAGCTTTCTTTAAAATTTAGGTAATTTTATTTTTGCCATTGACTTTTACTGCATAAATTAGCAAGTTACTGGTAGAATTACCAACAATATCTTAGGTAAAAGGACACAAGTGCAACCGATGTGACATTTTGTGGCAACATTTTGCTCTTCAGCTTGACAAAGCTCCTGGAGAGCAAAATGTTACCACAATAAAATGTCATATTAATTGCACTTGTGTCCTTTTACTTAACATATTTGTTTCTTAACCCTTTGAGGGTCGACAGGCCCTCTCCGAGACTCGTTCTCAGGGTCGGCCAAATTTAAAAAAAAAAAAAAAAAAATTTCTTATGAAAAGATAGAGAATCTTTTCCCGATCAAAATGACACTAAAAATATGAAATTTGATGGTAAAGTTACGGAATTATGCTCTCGCGAAGTTAGCGGTCTCGGCAATGTTTATGGATCGGTGATTTTGCTCACTTTGAGCCCCATTTTCGGCCAGTTCCTCTGTACTAGTCGACAAAAAAACATGAATATTTCGCTAGAACTCCATTTTTTCTATTGAATGAGTGCAAGAAACCACCCATTTACCAATTTCAACTATCCAGTACAGTGGTCAGAATTTAGCAATTTTGCCAATTTCACACAAATTTCAAAAGATGCCAATTTCCGAATAGGGTCCAGAACAAACAAGAAATACATTCCTGGCACTAAAATGACATTTCCTCTGTTCGTTAGTCACGTCTCAAGGCCCCTCTTACATTCTTTTGCTTTCCACTTTGAATTTTTATTCTCAAAAAAAATAGAAGATTTACTGTTATGCAGACTACTGCATTAGTGTAAAAAATGGTATGAATCATATTGGCGCACTTGCAAAAGAATATTAGACTCGCCAGTTGACGTGTATTGGACGCTTGGCATGATTTGTTTACTTTTGAACTTTGGTAAAAATCGAACATTTCTGCTAATTTGAGCACAATTTCAAGGTACTTTTCATTGTAAAACCAGTCAAAATCATCTCAATTTCTATGATATGCCTTCCATTCTATAAAATGAGACCAAGAAAACTAGAATACAACAATAAATACCATACGAAAATACAGTGCAAAGTCGCTGTTTTATTCCAAAAAAACGGTCAAAGTTTTTTTTTTCTCATTATGCACTGTGTGCTGCAGGATTTTTTTTATACCGTGCACACTGACCACATAGACCCATTCTTTCATATGGAGGCCTACCAGCTTTCTCCCACTAGATTTGAGGGCGCTAGAATTTAGGCGTACTAGTACGTCAAAAACCCTGGGTCGTAAGCCATACTAGTACGTCCGAAACCCTCAAAGGGTTAATTATTACTGTAGTTTTTTTTTTTTTCCAGTTATTTTCAGCAAGGGGGATATTTATTCATTCTCAATAAGTCATGCATGCTGTACATGATCATAATGTTGGGAAAAAAGGGCTTCTTCTAAATTTTTCTGTATATTAAAAAAGTGAAGGAAATTTTTAGTTGGATTGTTCAAATGTACTGTATGGATGTTAAGAAAGAACTAATAGTTAATGTTATGAATGAAAGGAAGTTGGATATCCTAGTACTTGAGTGACAAAGCTAAACTGGGTGGGAGAGTTTGAATAAGTTAGTTTAATATGTTTATTATGCACCCCATACCCGTCCTGTGGGCAGTAGTCAAAAGATTACAGAGGTACATAATTGGTCCAGGGACTGGACTCCAAAGTTTTGATAGCTGAGCAAGTTACATAGGTAATGAACTCACAATTTACTAAGGTAATGAACTCCAGGTAGGTCTAGTCACAATCATGACAAGTTACAAAGGTATTTACAGATTACAGAGGTATGTAATGGGTCCAGGGACTGGACCCCCAAAGTTTTGATAGCTGAACTAGGTACAAAGGTAATGAATCCTGTAAGAATGGTTACTTACGTTTATACATGGGTACAATCATGAACAAATTATATAGTAATGAGCAATTCACACTTCTACACCCGGTCACAACTGTAATGAGTTATTGGTGCAAATATTGATTGTTTGAATAAGGAGGAGTAAATGACAAAGAACGTTGTCCATGGAAGCAAAGAGAGGAATGTATGAGAACAGTTATACCAACATTCTTATATGGGTATGAAGCACGAGTGGTGAATGTTGCAAGAAGGAGAAGGCTGAAGGCAGTGGAGATGTCATGTCTGAGGGCAGTGTGTGGTGTGAACATAATGCAGAGAATCTGTAGTTTGGAAATTAGGAGGGGTGCAGGGTTACCAAAAGTATTATCCAGAGGGCTGAGGAGGGGTTGTTGAGGTGGTTCGGACATTCAGAGAGGATGGAATGAAATAAAATTTGGGGAGCTTATAAATCTGTAGTGGAAGGAAGGTTGGGTAGGGGTTGGCCTAGGAAAGGTTGGAGAGAGGGGGTAAAGGAGGTTTTGTGTGTGAGGGGCTTGGACTTTCAGCAGGCATGCATGAGCATGTTAGATAGGAGTGAGTGGAGACAAATGGTTTTTAGGACTTTATGTGCTGTTGGAGTGTGAGCAAGGTAACATTTATGAAGGGATGCAGGGAAACTGGCAGGCCAGACTTGAGTCCTGGAGGTGAGAAGTACAGTGCCTTTACTCTGAAGGAGGGGTGTTAATGTTGCAGTTTTATAACTGTAGTGTAAGTGCACCTCTGGCAAGACAGTGGAGTAAATGATGAAAGTTTTTCTTTTTCAGGTCACCCTGGCTTGGTGGGAAATGGCCAATGTGTTAATAAAAAAAAAAATGAGATAGGTGTACCTGTGAGAATGAGAGCTAAAGGTGGAGCATTGTTAATGTTTAATAAAAAATTGCACAGCTTAAGACCATTTTTTTGTCACCTCATCAGCCATCTCCCACCGAGGCAGGGTAACTCAAAAAAGAAAGCCTTTCACCCTCATTCAACACTTTCACCATCATTCACACATAATCATTGTCTTTGCAGAGGTATGCAGATACGACAGTTCAGATGTTACTCCAAACAAATATCCCAAACCCTTCATTTAAAGTGCCAGACTCAGGTTCATCTGTTTCCCTGAATCCCTTCACAAAATATTACCCTGCTAACACTCCAATAGCTCATCAAGTCCCAGAAACCATTAGTCTCCACTCCTATCTAACATGTTCACACATGCCTGCTGTATGTCCAAGCCCCTTCCACACAAAACCTCTTGTACCCTCTTCCTCCATCCTTACCTAGGATGACCCCTACCCATCCTTTCCTCCACTATAGGTTTATACACCCTCCAAGTCATCCTATTTTGCTCCATACTCTCTGAATGACCAGACCACCTTAACTCCTCAGCCCTCTGAATAATATTTTCATTAACTCCACACCTCCTCTTAATTTCCACACTATGAATTCTCTGCATAATATTTACACCACACATTGCCCTGAGACACAACATCTCCACTGCATCCAGCTTAATTAGCTGGATGCAAGTCGGCCATCTCCCACCAAGGCAGGGTGGCCCAAAAAAGAAAGAAAATCCCCAAAAAGAAAATACTCTCATCATCATTCAGCACTTTCGCCTTACACATAATCACTTTTTCCAGAGGTGCTCAGAATGCAACAGTTTAGAAGCATATACATATAAAGATACACAACATATCCCTCCAAACTGCTCACACTCCAACAGCTCGTCAGGTCCCAAATACCCTTCGTCTCCATTCACTCCTATCACGCACGCTTGCTGGAGGTCCAAGCCCCTCGCCCATAAAACCTCTTTTACCCCCTCCCTCCAACCTTTTCGAGGATGACCCCTACCCCGCCTTCCTTCCCCTTCAGATTTATACGCTCGCCATGTCATTCTACTTTGATCCATTCTCTCTAAATGACCAAACCACCTCAACAACCCCAGGGAGGTACTTCCGTCCTGCCAAGCGAGTGTAAAATTAAAGCCTGTAATTGTTTTACATGATAGTAGGATTGCGGGTGTCTTTTGTCTGTCTCACATATATGCAGGATTACAGGTACGTCTTGCTACTTCTACTTACACTTAGGTCACACTACACATACATGTACACGTTTATTTATACACACTCATCTGAGTTTTCTTTGATTTTATCTTAATAGTTTTTGTTCTTATTACTTTTCCTTTTATATCCATGGGGAAGTGGAATAAGAATCTTTCCTCCGTAAGCCATGCATGTTGTAAAAGTCAACTAAAATGCCGGGAACAATGGGCTAGTAACCCCTTTTCCTGTAATAATTACTAAAAAGAATAAGAAGCTTAATATTTTTGCATATTTCTCATTTCAGATGCTATAGCATGGATGGCTCAGTCACTCACATGTGAAGTAGAAAAGGAGTTTATAAAAATACAACCTCAGCTTAGGTCCCTTTACAAGATCCGATCCCAGAGAGCCATGAAGGAATCGAGATTTTCAAGAGGTCGTGGCCGTGGTCAAGCAAGAGGTGGTAGAGGCATAGGGAGAGGAGCTCCATACTAGGATCATAGGTGGAGGGAAAATAAGTGGAAAAAATAAGTAAAATATGAAATAACTATATTATTGAAGAAATAATTCAGATCACATTGTTACTCATTTACAGCTAATGAAGTTTATTACAGATTTTAGTATTTCTCAGATTCGAAATAAAAGAATAAAAATTTTTGTTTTTTTATTATTGTATTCTGATAGTCATAATAATATTTAAATTTGTGTTTGAAGTGAGATAGCATCTTGCAGCAGGTGGTTTTAATCAGATATACTGAATCTTCGGATATTTATGTCAAGTGCAAGTGAAAAAAATTAGGCAAATATTTAACAAGAAAATGAAATGGTGATAGTTTTATAAAAAATTAAGAGTGCTAACCTATCAAGGGAGTGCATTACTGACATTGAAGGACTCTTGATTCAAATAATTGGAGCTATCCTCCCCTCCTTTAACTCAAACGTGATTGCCTCTCATTCCCCAGACACAATATGATCCATTTTGGTTTAGTACATTTTTTGTTAATGGATGACCCCTACAGTTAATTATTACATCCATGTGTGGATCATTGAACTAAAAGGGTGAAAAAGTACCTGTGTAAATGGGAGGCAATCAGATTCAAGGAAGCCAAGGTTATATCCAATCCCTTTGATCAGTAACTCTTTACCGACATCAAGGAGCCTCCTTTGAGAAGCCCCTATGATTTAGCACCTCGCTATAATATAAAACTGCCACTACTAATAATTCTTTCTGAAGAATAAACTATTTCGCAGGGAGCGGTGAATCTCAATCCAAGGAAGAGGACAGGTTCAATTCTTTTGGTCAAGAATTCTTCACCAACATCAGGGAACCTTTCTTGAGGGATCTAAAAAGCAAAGAATACACAACTGAAAAGTTCTAGTGGACTTAAATTATTGATAGAAACCTGCCATAATGGTAATTAGCAGTAAAATAATTAAGAAGGAACATTGAAAGTTTTTTAAAAATTCAAAGATGAAAAAAAGAGGCTTACCAATAGATTGTGGCAAGCCGTACTCTTACCCCTACTCATTGAACACAATAGGCCCACATTGTCATTTCACCGAGCCGTGTCTGATATCATTGTAAACTGTTACATACTAACAGTTCAACATCTCGACAATGTCCCTATTATTGAATACCAAAAGTTGATTTCAGAGGATTCCATAAATTGACAAATGAGGCTCATCCATTCTTTCTGTTGATGTCTATCCCTTAACACCAGCACCTCTTCCTCCCATCTCTTACTCTTTACTCCTACCATGCAGTGCTTTTAATCAATGAAATAATAATGGTATTACATTAATTTTGGAATGCCTTACTTGATGCAGACCATGTACGTGTATCTGGTTTATGCAGAGGTCGGTTCATTTTTATGATCCACCTGGAGGAATGCTTACCAGTACTGAAGAAAGTTTCAGTGGCTTCTGTGCAAGGGTTTGAATTGTTTGCCTGATCATACTGAGACCACTGAAGACATTTCTTTCAGTGACAATCTCTGTTTCTTGGAATATCAAGTTCTTTCTGTATTTTTAGAATTTTGGTAGTACAAGGGGATCCTAGGATGATCCTCACCACTTCATTCTGTAATTTTTCCACCTTTCCAAGCTCTAGTCTGGCACAAGAGCAAGTAGTGGCATGACATAATCAACCAATGATGCACAAATAACCCCACACATAAATAGAAACTTACAATGATGTTTCAGTTCAACGTGGACCATTATTTTTTTTTTATTATCACAATGGCCGATTCCCACCAAGGCAGGGTGGCCCGAAAAAAAACTTTCACCATCATTCACTCCATTATTGTCTTGCCAGAAGGGTGCTTTACACTACAGTTTTTAAACTGCAACATTAACACCCCTCCTTCAGAGTGCAGGCACTGTACTTCCCATCTCCAGGACTCAAGTCCGGCCTGCCAGTTTCCCTGAACCCCTTCATAAATGTTACTTTGCTCACACTCCAACAGCACGTCAAGTATTAAAAACCATTTGTCTCCATTCACTCCTATCAAACACGCTCACGCATGCCTGCTGGAAGTCCAAGCCCCTCGTACACAAAACCTCCTTTACCCCCTCCCTCCAACCTTTCCTAGGCCGATTCCTACCCCGCCTTCCTTCCACTACAGACTGATACACTCTTGAAGTCACTCTGTTTCACTCCATTCTCTCTACATGTCCGAACCACCTCAACAACCCTTCCTCATCCCTCTGGACAACAGTTTTGGTAATCCCACACCTCCTCCTAACTTCCAAACTACGAATTCTCTGCATTATATTCACACCACACATTGCCCTCAGACATGACATCTCCACTGCCTCCAGCCTTCTCCTCGCTGCAACATTCATCACCCATGCTTCACACCCATATAAGAGCGTTGGTAAAACTATACTCTCATACATTCCCCTCTTTGCCTCCAAGGACAAAGTTCTTTGTCTCCACAGACTCCTAAGTGCACCACTCACTCTTTTTCCCTCATCAATTCTATGATTCACCTCATCTTTCATAGACCCATCCGCTGACACGTCCACTCCCAAATATCTGAATACATTCACCTCCTCCATACTCTCTCCCTCCAATCTGATATCCAATCTTTCATCACTTAATCTTTTTATCCTCACAACCTTACTCTTTCCTGTATTCACTTTTAATTTTCTTCTGTTGCACACCCTACCAAATTCATCCACCAATCTCTGCAGCTTCTCTTCAGAATCTCCCAAGAGCACGGTGTCATCAGCAAAGAGCAACTGTGCCAACTCACACTTTGTGTGATTCTTTATCTTTTAACTCCACGCCTCTTGCCAAGACCCTCGCATTTACTTCTCTTACAACCCCATCTATAAATATATTAAACAACCACGGTGACATCACACATCCTTGTCTAAGGCCTACTTTTACTGGGAAATAATTTCCTTCTTTCCTACATACTCTAACTTGAGCCTCACTATCCTCGTAAAAACTCTTCACTGCTTTCAGTAACCTACCTCCTACACCATACACCTGCAACATCTGCCACATTGCCCCCCTATCCACCCTGTCATACGCCTTTTCCAAATCCATAAATGCCACAAAGACCTCTTTAGCCTTATCTAAATACTGTTAACTTATATGTTTCACTGTAAACACCTGGTCCACACACCCCTTACCTTTCCTAAAACCTCCTTGTTCATCTGCTATCCTATTCTCTGTCTTACTCTTAATTCTTTCAATAATAACTCTACCATACACTTTACCAGATATACTCAACAGACTTATCCCCCTATAATTTTTGCACTCTCTTTTGTCCCCTTTGCCTTTATACAAAGAAACTATGCATGCTCTCTGCCAATCCCTAGGTACCTTACCCTCTTCCATACATTTATTAAATAATTGCACCAACCACTCCAAAACTATATCCCCACCTGCTTTTAACATTTCTATCTTTATCCCATCAATCCCTCACGAACTTCCCCCACACTCACAACTGGCTCTTCCTCACTCCTACAAGATGTTATTCCTCCTTGCCCTATACACAAAATCACAGCTTCCCTATCTTCATCAACATTTAACAATTCCTCAAAATATTCCCTCCATCTTCCCAATACCTCTAACTCTCCGTTTAATAACTCTCCTCTCCTATTTTTAACTGACAAATCCATTTGTTCTGTAGGCTTCCTTAACTTGTTAATCTCACTCCAAAACTTTCTTATTTTCAACAAAATTTGTTGATAACATCTCACCCACTCTCTCATTTGCTCTCTTTTTACATTGCTTCACCACTCTCTTAACCTCTCTCTTTTTCTCCATATACTCTTCCCTCCTTGCATCACTTCTACTTTGTAAAAACTTCTCATATGCTAACTTTTTCTCCCTTACTACTCTCTTTACATCATTCCACCAATCGCTCCTCTTCCCTCCCGCACCCACTTTCCTGTAACCACAAACTTCTGCTGAACACTCTAACACTACATTTTTAAACCTACCCGTACCTCTTCGACCCCATTGCCTATGCTCTCATTAGTCCATCTATCCTCCAATAGCTGTTTATGTCTTGCCTTAACTGCCTCCTCTTTTAGTTTATAAACCTTCACCTCTCTTCCCTGATGCTTCTATTCTCCCTGTATCCCATCTACCTTTTACTCTCAGTGTAGCTACAACTAGAAAGTGATCTGATATATCTGTGGCCCCTCTATAAACATGTACATCCTGAAGTCTACTCAACAGTCTTTTATCTACCAATACATAATCCAACAAACTACTGTCATTTCGCCCTACATCATATCTTGTATACTTATTTATCCTCTTTCTTGAAATATGTATTACCTATAACTAAACCCCTTTCTATACAAAGTTCAATCAAAGGGCTCCCATTATCATTTACACCTGGCACCCCAAACTTACCTTCCACACCCTCTCTAAAAGTTTCTCCTACTTTAGCATTCAGGTCCCCTACCACAATTACTCACTCACTTGGCTCAAAGGCTCCTATACATTCACTTAACATCTCCCAAAATCTCTCTCTCCTCTACATTCCTCTCTTCTCCAGGTGCATACACGGTTATTATGACCCACTTTTCGCATCCAACCTTTACTTTAATGCACATAATTCTTGAATTTACACATTCATATTCTCTTTTCTCCTTCCATAACTGATCCTTCAACATTACTGCTACCCCTTCCTTTGCTTTAACTCTCAGATACTCCAGATTTAATCCCATTTATTTCCCCCCACCGAAACTCCCCTACCCCCTTCAGCTTTGTTTTGCTTAGGGCCAGGACATCCAACTTCTTTTCATTCATAACATCAGCAATCATCTGTTTCTTGTCATCCGCACTACATCCACGCACATTCAAGCATCCCAGTTTTATAAAGTTTTACTTCTTCTCTTTTTTAGTAAATGTCTACAGGATAAGGGGTTACTAGCCCATTGCTCCCGGCATTTTAGTCGCCTCATACGACACGCATGGCTTACGGAGGAAAGATTCTTTTCCACTTCCCCATGGACAATAGAAGAAATAAAGAAGAACAAGAGCTATTTAGAAAAAGGAGAAAAACCTAGATGTATGCATATATATATGCATGTGCATGTCTGTGAAGTGTGACCAAAGTGTAAGGAGTAGCAAGATATCCCTGTTATCTAGCATGTTTATGAGACAGAAAAAGAAACCAGCAATCCTACCATCATGCAAAACAGTTACAGGTTTCTGTTTCACAGTCATCTGGCAGGACGGTAGTACTTCCCTGGGTGGTTGCTGTCTACTAACCTACTACCATTAACTAGTCAAAAAGAAGTACGAAGTGAAGGGAGCCAGAATATATACGAGAAGAGCAGGATGACAGTAGCTTAACGAGAGGAGGGAGTAGTACGAGTGCTAGTAGTAGTGGTGGTAGAAAAAAGTGCCACAGTGGTAGATGTGGTAATATGACGGCAGTAGTGGTAGTGAAAAAGGGGAGAGGGTGGAGATTTACAGAAGAGATAGCATAGAGATGATCTCTCCTCACTTAACGATGGAGTTCTGTTCCCAAGAGTAGGTCAGTAAACAAATTGGTTGTTAAATGAGGAGCACACTATACTGGTAGTGGGTGTGTGTCAGCTATCTTTAGATATTATTTTAATGTCACCTTTGCACCATTTATAACATTTTTAGTATATTTTTACATTGCATTGCAACCCACTATTGTATATACACAATCTCAATGTACTGTTTGCAAAGACATTAAATAAATAAATAAAGTGTACTGTATATTGTAACAAACAGAATAAAGGAAATCAGGTCTAATATATTATGTATGCATACTGGTCAGAGAGCTGGTTGTAAGTCAAAGAAGCCATTAAACAAGTACGTCGTTAAGTGAGGAGAGCCTGCAGTAGTAGAAGTAATAGCAGAGGTAATCTAAGAACAAAAAAAAGAGGAAAGCTGAAGAAAAACACTTAATCTTGCTCCTTCCATCAAGTTCAAAACTGAATGGGAATCTACTCTGCTTCCTTTCCTGGTTGTACATGTCCACTGCTCAGCTGCAGGCAGTGCTCATCATAAGCTAATGAACAGTGGCATGTACATTTGTGCTTTCTTTACCAAGAAAATTGTTTTTATTTCTCTTTCTCCATGCCCTTTGCATTTGTGGCCCTCAATTTCTTGACTCGGATATTTCCATTTTTCACACTTCATTCTCTTGCCTTGGCTATCCTTCCAAACTTCCCTCTCCAATTCTCTACTCCCTTCTTTGCCTTTCCTGTATTTCTAGTCTCCCAGTCTCTAGTCTCTTCATTCCTTAGGCCTCAAACTTACTTTTTGCCAAACTAATGCCCTTTGTAATAATGTACCTTGTATCTCCTGCCACTGATGCTTCCAGAATATACATAATTTCCTACTTCTCTTGTCCTTTCCGACATTAATCCGTTCCCGAGAGATCATCGTTAGCTGAATTAATTTTCCCCATAAGAAAAAATGGAAATCCAATTAATCCGTTCCAGACAGCCAAAAGTATTAAAAAAAAAATTTCATGAAATATACATTTCCCTACAAAGAAAACAATGAGACATGCACAATAACTATATAAATAAATGTTAAAATGACACTTACCTTTATTGAAGAGAATTGACAAGTGATGAGACTTTCTTGAACACTGGGATTTTCAGAGTGATACACGAGTAAAGGCTTCACTTTGCAATCCCCACTAGCAATACAACAAAACAAAGTTAGCCTGTGTTATTGCTGTTCTTACTGCTGAACAGAGGTTTATTGCCGATGAAGGTAGCGTAGGTAGCAATGATACGGCCGTGGACTAGTTTGGCTTTAATTGGATAGGAGTGAGTACACAACGGGCAGTGTGAGGAAGTGACCGCAAGCCAGTCCGTGGAGGGGGAGCACTTGTGTGTCAAGTCAGTCGGCCTAGGAGTGAGGGCCGGTGGGCTCAGCCTCCCACTGACGTGGGTGAGCCTACAGAGGGCAGCACCTAAAATGCCGCGAAATATGAACTAAGCTGGCAGACAGCAGGGGCTGTCTGTGCAGACAGTACAGGCTGTCTACACCTGTCTTTCATAGGCTTGTGTCCTGGGAGTGCCTTTTCCTCCTGAGTAATGTAGGTCCTGTTTGGCATTTTCTTCCAGAACAGGCCTGTTTTGTCACAATTGTTGGGGTTGGGATTTTTCAGCTTTGCCATGCCTTATTACACTGGCATTTTTTCCTGTTCACCTGGGTGTTAGTCGACTGGTGTGGGTCGCATCCTGGGGGACAAGATTAAGGACCCCAATGGGTCCTCAATGACTCACTGACTTCCTTGGGTTACCTTGGATGGCTAACCCTCTGGGGTTAATTGTTTCTCGTTAAGCCACACCAACAACAGTCTCTCCACATCTTCGAGTAGTACAGCTGACTGTGGTACAGCAGCAGCTGACCGTCGTATGATAGTATTTCGATAGTATTTCTCACCCTTTTTACCACAGGGTTGGCACTAGAAGCTTTCTTTGGGCCCATGGTGGCTTATTTAGCAGTTACAAGGACTATAAACAATGGAATAATACAAAATGTATCGAATGTATGCATGAAACCAGCCACCCTAGCTTGTAAACAATGATGGCAGGGCAGCTGAGGCACTTAGGCTGGACGGACAGGTTCAGGACAAATCACGTTGGGCAAGTTTTTTATCATTAGCCAGGCCAAAATTTTTACGCTCAAACGCTTCGTTGGGCAGATTTAACGTTATGCGATGCATTCGTTAACCAAAGGTCCACTGTATTAGCCTTGCTGACACTAATAATGCTCTTTTTTATCATGTTAGAGATCATGGTCATCCTATTAACTGGTCTTCAGCCAGAACTGTCTACCCTTCATAGACGCTGTCTTGCTGAAGCATCCCTCGTGAACAACATTCCTAGTATGAATGGTTTTCTCTCTAGATACCTTCCTTTCCCATTACATTGTCAAATGCTCCAAACTTCAGAACACTCATGACTTGGTCTGATCTTTATCTCCTGCTCTCCATACTATTGTCTTTGCCTTTCCTGACTTCTGCCTGAATGGGTTCTGTCTTTTTTTTTTTTTTTTGCTGGGATTTGGGTTTATCCCTCATGGGCCATTAGCTGTCCTAAAGTGCTCCTCTTTTCTCCACTATTACCTGCACTACTACCTGCACTATTACCTCTGCTATTACTTGTACTGCTATTTCTTTGCTAAGTCTTCACCCTCTTCCCCCTTTTTTCACTACCACTACATTCGTATTGCCACCTCTACCGTTATTGCACTACTTTTTCTACTATTACTACTACCACCACTTTTACACTAATCCTCTTGTTACACTACTCCCATCCCCATCCCCATCCCCATCCCCCCCCCCTCTTGTATATATTCTGCTTCCCTTCCCTTGGCGCTTCTGTGTGACTAGTTAATGGTCCATATCAGACCGAAATGTAATAAGTTTTTCTGTATATTGGTCATTTGTGTATTGTTTCAATTATGGTATGGTGTCTTTTTATTGTTTATCAACCAATGATCTATTATTATGATAATCAAAAAGAAGCACTAAACCCATTAGGATCATACATCGCTGCCACCAATGATCTAATGTAAGCAAAATACATCATTTTCACAATTTTAACATTAGCATCATACCTGGGAGGAAAACCCACCTTTGTACTGGACAAAATCTTATTACAAAGTCTTGTTACACCAAGTCGAAGTAGTGGGACCGCAAAGCCAAGATGCCTTTGTGGAAAAAGCTACTTATGTACAGTTCAGGATATTTATTAAAGGAGACGTTTTGCCAAGAGTGGTTTCTTCAGTCCTAATACAGAGATAACTAAGAACCAGTATATATAGTGGCAGGAGTCAAAGGCCAGGCTACAGGGGGGGGGGGGGGTAATAGCAGTACAACCGTGGTGAAATGGGTGGCGTTTAAAAAGGGCCTGTTCACATTTTTACAATGGTCTCCAGAATGGATCAGCACTGTATGACCCTTGTGAGGGTGCCATGTGTGCCCTGAAAGACAAGTGTCAGGGGCCCAAGACTGTTCAACTTCCTCTCAGTATACATAAGGGGGATTACCAAAAGACCCCTGGCTGTCTTCAAGAAGGCACTGGACAGGCACCCAAAGTCAGCACCTGACCAGACGGGCTGTGGTTCGTACATCAGTTTGCGTGTGGCCAGCAGTTAACAGCCTAGTTGATCAGACCCTGATCCACCACGAGGCCTGATCTCAGACCAAGCTGCAGGGGCGTTGACCCCCGAAACCCTCTCCAGGTATACTCCAGGTAAGTCCTCAAACTTAACCCATCTCACCACTGGCGAATGGGTTACGCTAAACTACCAACGTATACAGACTAAGATGACATCACATATAGAATGCTCCTTGTTATGCAGAGAGTTTTGGGCAAATTATGTTTTATCCCCAGGATGCGACCCACACCAGTCAGCTAACACCCAGGTACCTATTTACTGCTAGGTGAACAATGACAGCAGAAGTCTTAAGGAAACACGTTCAAGTGTTTCTACCCATACCGGAAATCGAACCATGGACCTCAGTGAGTGAGTTAAGTGCGCTAGCATTTAAATTAATCAAGACTGAACAGCTTTCTAGGCTGATGGGTTTGATTACCTTAAAATTACTACATGTTTTTCACTGTCTCCATTAATTTTCTTTGTACTGGATTGATAAAGCCACTCCATGGCGAAACGTTGACAAGAAATACCCAGGTTTTACACACGTCTTATTTGTCTCTGTTTTGGGTGGCTTTAATCAAAAACCTTACTGAAATCCAAGTACTGTAGATAACATCATACTTTTGGGCGAGCCACCTAGCAGCGAATATGTACATGGGTGTTAATCACCTATTATCTGTGGCATCCTGGGAAAAAGTGGGTAGTGGTAGCATATTCATAGATAAGACTGAGCTTGGAGATGAGCTGAGGTAGGGAAACAGCTCTTAGCCTGTAAATTCAGCGGGGTAATAAATATATTTTTGAAGTTAGTGTTGGGGTAAATTGCAGCCGTAAGACCCACATGAAATCAATAGGCTTTAATTTAAGCAAAGAAATCAGATAATGCCAATTTACTGAGAAAATTATGAAAGTTGTTAATAATATTCATACCTCTTTGTCACTTCACGTTAAATTCAATTCTTTGAATATAGACAGGAAACGGGGCTGAAAATTGTTGTATTTCTGAATCATTGTTATCATACTGCTTTGTTGGGTGTTGCTGAAGGTTTTTTGGTCGACGTAACTGTCCATGTCCGGGATCTCATCCTCTTCTGCTACAATGATCGGCAGTTTACAGATGGCCGCAACGACTCCATAAAGAAACTTGGCTTTGTATTCGTCCTGCAGTTCCTTGTAAGTAAAGGGAATAGCTTTCCCACTGGCTTTTAGCACATTACTAAAGGAGGCAAAGTAAATGAAGAGCAAACGATCCAGATGAGTCTTCCTGTCGTGTGAACTGAGGCAGGTGTAAAAGAACTCAGCTATGTCAGTGGCTAGAGATGCTACATAACACATCTGGAAGTCCAAAATCCGTACATCTACTGGGTCACCTGGTTCATCGTACCTGTAGGGGTAACAAACCGAATATGTCCACATCACTAACTGCTGTTGTAGCTCTCGCGATGAAGTAAAAAAAAAAATATTGCCGACATTCTCATGACAAATTCTTTTATTTGAATATGAATAACGATATACACTGCAGTGATTCTCAACCAGGGGTAAATTTACCACTTGGAGGTAAAAAATTATATGGCAAGGGGTAAATATTTGATGTACCTGATAAATGAATAATTAAATTAAATTTCTCTGAACTTGTTTTTGTCCCTTTATGATGGCGATAATTTTTTTTGTATGGAAGGGGGTAAATGGAGAAATACATCAAGCCGAGGGGGGTTATTGGAGGAAAAGTTGAGAATCCCTGATTTCCAGTTCATATTTGTGCTAGCTACTTTTAAGTTTGTATGGTTTTGAGTATAACATTTGGAGTAGCACAATGGGGTACCAAGAACCTTAATACCGCTTCGTACTTTGATCTTACCTGAAAAGAAAATTGTTGTTGACAAGATCAAAGTGACATACTGAAGAGAATGGCGGTGTTGTGGTTGTGTGCTCCTTAAACATATTGAGGACTCGTGGTTTAATGCTCTCTACCCACTCAGCTGCTCTTCCGTATCCGTCCACTGTTTCTAATAAAACTCTCGCGTTATCTAAACTATCAGCCATGACTACGCGATAAGTCTCTCCTGATTTAGGCTTGTAATTGGACCAGTGCAAGAAAAGGTAGTCATATTTAAGATGAAAATCTTGTGATTCTGCAGCCTGGAGCAGGAATGATGAAGCATGGAATCTAGCCATTTCTTGTAGGACAACTGTTGCATGGGAAATATCCATAGTCTTTCTACGATCGTATTTTTGGAATCCTTGGGCCCGTAGATCTTCCTGGAGAATAATTTCCTTATCTTGCTGCAAACTAGCAAAGAAACACCGAGGAATTTTCAGTGCATCAAGACCTCCATTTTTCAGTTGGGATGTTAAGGCAGGTTCAATTTCATTATAAAATCTTATTTCTTTTTTAAACGCCATCCGCATAAAATCTGTCCAGTTTTCTCCTCTAAGCGGGTTTAACTTTGCTATATAATTAGTTCTTTCTTTTTTACCATTTTGTGAAAATTCCACTTGAACACAAATTACGAATGAGGTAGCGTTTTCTCCTGCTTCGATGAACTTCTGTAAAGACCATGATATTAGCTGAGCAGAAACTCCTCTGTCTGCTGTAAGTGCTGCTAACACATGCTCTTCCTTGATCAAACTTTGAGGCATCACTGCTTTTCCTCCATCACTGTCAGGCACTGAAAGTTTAAATAAATCGGGTATTAACTTCAACAGTGTAACTGAACATTCATCATGGCTGTCAAAAAAGAGGGTGCTTTACATATTTGATTATTGAAGTGAAATTTAGAATAAAAATCCAATTTCCTCTAAGGAATTACAATTATGGTGGTTATTAAGGACCAAAAATAGCTTCTTTGTGAACGGTGGTGCCATCAGACAAAGGTGAAGTAACTGAAGTAAGAAGATTTGAAAGCAGAGTGGATCTGCCAACTTATAAACCTTACACTCAAATTATGATGAACAGTTAGTGGTGTACAGTATTCAAATGCAGAACTGAGAAACTCATAAGCAGCAATAAAGTAAGGATGGGCAGAACCAGTTATAGTTAGATAAAATGCAAAGCAATTTACCAGCATACATCTACAAGATTAACATCACGAGTTTCCTATTCACATTGAGTCCATTATAGACTATGCCAATAATTTAAGTGAAAACATTCTAAAAAAGATACAACTGTCTTTAATGGAGGATAATTATTAAGGTGCCTGATGTTAACAATCAAGAGATTATTATTATTATTATAAAAAAGAAGAACAATCTAGAAAGGGAAATAAGAAAATTTTAGACAATTTGAAAAATAAAATTTAAGTTTGAAGTATAAGGTGAATACTTGCTGAGGTTCTTCCTGCTCCAAGAATCACAAAGTCTATTACTTACATTAGCGGCAGAAAGAAAATGTCGAGAAAGGCTCTTACTTGACTGGCTTTGCCTAATTTCTTAAAGTATCAATCAAATCTCCAGGCCAAGTACCAGCCATCTCATGCTCAGCCTATAAAGTGAAAATAGCCCTTCCCGACCAGGCTGTGAAAATTTACACAAGTGTACAGTACCTAATCATTTAATTAGTTAACATTTATTATGAGGAAAATTAATTTAAACAAACGATTGCAAATGAAACCCATGATCACCTTTAAAAAATTCACAACACTGTTTTGTGAAAAATTTAGTATTTTTTTTATCTATTATGCACTCCATGCCCATCCAGTGGGTTGTAGTCAAGATTATTATTAAGGGGGAAGCGCTAAACCCGTAGGATTATACAGTGCCTGGGGGGGATGTGGAAGGCATTCAGGCTTAATTCGGGGAACTATAGCACAGATCCAATTCCCTAAATCAAGAGCCCCTCACCAACATCAAGGAACCTTCTCTGAGGGGCTGTAGTCAAGAGATTAAAAAAAAGATGGATCATATTTGATTAAAACCCTCTTTTTGTTGACCCATATCTTAAATCCTGCATACTTCCGGTTTTAGGTAGTAGGTTGGTAGACAGCAACCACCCAGGGGGGTACTACCGTCCTGCCAAGTGAGTGTGAAACAAACCTGTGACTGTTTTACATGGTAGGATTGCTGGTGTCCTTTTTTTCTGTCTCAAACATGTAAGATTTCAGGTACGTCTTGCTGTCATGTAGGGGGGGGGTATGGGAACGTACGGGTAATTGGGAATAAGGGAGTCGGTAGGCAGGAGAGGCGAGTCGAGCGACGCGTGACGGAGGTAGATAATGTGAGGTCACTGGTGATTACACCTTCAAACCATACCACGGGCGGGATTGAACCCGCGGTCAGAGAGTCTCAAAACTCCAGACCACAATCGTGTCATTACGATTTCGTGAGTCATTACACCTTCACCTCATTACTCTACCCACCACACTACTCACCCTCTCACTACTCGAAATAATGAATAAAAGAGCAAATAACGGGGACAGTGAATATTACTATTCTACTCAAACACAGTTTATTATTAAGTCCTTAAATGTCTGGCCTGCTGGGTGACCTTGAAAATGGCACTATAAGACTCGCATGCCACTTACACCCATACTGCGTGTGTCCAGTGAGGTGAATGTCCCTTCCTCAACTTTCCTATTCAACGGTATCCCTTAGGTCGTCGCCATTATCTACATATGGGATAAGGGCGAGTTTAACCGATCCAGGCTAAACAGCACTCCAAGCCAGCCAGTGAAGGTCAAGTTACACTGCAGTTACATCTCTTCTGAATCCCAGAATGCCTTTGTGAACGTTCTACAGTGTTTCGGCCGTACCTTCGGTGTTGTTAGAACTCTTGTGTGCGAGTTGTGACATACCTAGTGAAACACTGGAATTAGTTTTCCGTTTTGAAAGGCTAGTACCTGGTAACTCCTTTGGAGACGGCTTTTGAACTGTAACAAGCCAGAGGTTCATCTATAAACATATTAAGTTTGTGCTGATTTATTTGTCCACAGAGTGAAAATTTGTCTGTCATTCAGGTCACTTGTTCTATCTAGGCTGGAATATTGCTGCACACTAACAGCACCTTTCAAGGCAGGTGAAATTGCTGACCTAGAAAATGTACAGAGAACCTTCACGGCACGCATAACGGAGATAAAACACCTCAATTACTGGGAGCGCTTGAGGTTCCTGAACCTGTATTCCCTGGAACGCAGGCGGGAGAGATACATGATTATATACACCTGGAAAATCCTAGAGGGACTAGTACCGAACTTGCACACGAAAATCACTCACTACGAAAGCAAAAGACTTGGCAGACGATGCAACATCCCCCCAATGAAAAGCAGGGGTGTCACTAGCACGTTAAGAGACCATACAATAAGTGTCAGGGGCCTGAGACTGTTCAACTGCCTCCCAGCATACATAAGGGGGATTACCAACAGACCCCTGGCAGTCTTCAAGCTGGCACTGGACAAGCACCTAAAGTCGTTTCCTGACCAGCCGGGCTGTGGCTCGTACATTGGTTTGCGTGCAGCCAGCAGCAACAGCCTGGTTGATTAGGCTCTGATCCACCAGGAGACCTGGTCACAGACCGGGCCGCGGGGGCGTTGACCCCCGGAACTCTCTCCAGGTAAACTCCAGGTAATTCCTAGACACGTGTGCTAGCTGTGTTAAGTGCTGCGGGTTTGGAGTAATTAACGAGTAGTGCAATATTGGTAACTCTCGAGACGACTGTGGCCCCGTGAATGACCTTGAAAATCGCACTGCGACCCGCAGGCCACTACACCCATATTGCCTGTGTCTAGCGAGGTGAATATCCCTTCCTTGTCCCTTCTATTCGCCCGTATCCTTTAGCCCATCGCCAGTGTGAAACTCCTGTCAGCTATGAGTATAGCTGATAGTGTTGACGTAGATGATGGTGAAGGCAGATTTGAAACATATTTTAGTAAACAGGCTCGGAAAAAAGAACGAGGCTTCCAGAGAAAGCTTGCTGAAAGCAATACAGTGGGCGCACACCCTCCCAAAGCTGTCAGGTTAGATTTCCCTAACAACACTGATCAAGAGACCAAGTTAGTTAGTTAGTTTAATATGTTTATTATGCACCCCATACCCATCCTGTGGGCGGTAGTCAAAAGATTACAGAGGTACATAATTGGTCCAGGGACTGGACTCCAAAGTTTTGATAGCTGAGCAAGTTACAGAGGTAATGAACTCACAATTTACAAAGGTAATGAACTCACAATTTACAAAGGTAATGAACTCCAGGCAAGTCTGGTCACAATCATGACAAGTTACAAAGGTATTTACAGATTACAGAGGTACGTAATGGGTCCAGGGACTGGGCCCCCAAAGTTTTGATAGCTGAACTAGGTACAAAGGTAATGAGCTCACAAGTTACAAAGGTAATGAATTCTGTAGAATGGTTACTTACGTTTATACTTTGGCTACAATCATGAACCAAGTGTAACTGGTTTTTCGAAGCTAGTACAGACAACCTAGAGAAAACGATCAAGTTGTCCACGATGAGGATAACTACGTCTTTGTCCCTAATGAATCAGCATTTATAGACAAACTTCTCACTCGCGAATATGCCAACATCAAACTCCGAGCAGCCCCACCAAGGGCACAAAGTGCTTATTGTCATCTACAACGTCAACAAGCACTTGAATCCTCAATATCTGGCGTCAGAGCAAGTTGCAAGCCCTCGTCGACTTTCCAACGGTCTGATATTAGCTGAGTGGACTGGCCAGGGGACTCGGCCACGCTATATTCACTCCCGCGCAGCCCTCAACAGATGCTATTACATTGCATTGTACAGACCTCCTCAACGTCGATGTTGTAAGTGTCAACGCTGGGGCCACATTGCCAGGAAATGCCCATCTAAGTCACACTGGTGTGCAGTGTGTCAATGCTCATCCTTCTGAACGGTGTTATGATATGATCAAACAGCAACAGACTGTGGCTAAACAATTTATCAATTGTAAGACCTCAGGAGTCACAGCAGCTCATGCTGACTGCAGTGTGAGGGCTGATCGCATCGCAGCCAACCGCACTTCACCCTGTCCCCCTCATAATGACCCCCCAGGACTACCAGGTACCTCGGGTCTGAATACTGGCTCATGCCTGCCCTCAGACAATGGGGTTGAGCACCTCACCTGGGGAGCACGTCAACAGACCCCCATCACGTCGGCTGTCAATACCAGCCTAGCTGAGTCAGCTGACAGTCAGCCAAGGAGCTCAGCTGACCGGGACTTCACGTCTCCAGATGTTCCAAGTCTTGCTCCTGTGGTATACAACCTGATGTCGCGCATAAAAGTACTGGAAACACAACAATTTCTCCTGAAACAACAACTTGAACAACACAAGGAAAGATGTGTAGAGTGTACCAATAACAAGATTGTCACAATTTGTGAAAGCAAGTATAAGGTTGCTGAACAAGGTGGTGGTGGTGTTCTTAATCACAGTAATGACGAATATAATACTT
Source organism: Cherax quadricarinatus (assembly GCF_038502225.1). Lineage (NCBI taxonomy): Eukaryota > Metazoa > Arthropoda > Malacostraca > Decapoda > Parastacidae > Cherax > Cherax quadricarinatus. Next base: position 267,043 of record NC_091301.1, read on the forward strand.
GTGTTGATAACTGTAGTGAGCATCATAATGAAGGCTATGGTGTCAATGATGTTAGTAATAGTGATGACCGTAATATAAGTGGTGGTGAAGAGTGTGATGAGGGCAATGGTGTCTATAATGTTAGTAATAGTGATGAGCGTAATATAAGTGGTGGTGCAGAGTGTGATGAGGTTAGTCACATAGACATTAATGTTGAATACAATACTGTTGATAAATGTAATGAACACAATGTTGGTAGTGGCGCTGGTGATGAGAGTTGTAGTGTCGTGTGTAATGTTAGTGGAGGAGGGAATGTGAGTGGTGGTGTCACCTATCATACATTCACACAAACAGCGTCGTGCTCTGGGTTTACGAAGACTCCCACGAGGCCTTACAACTGGAAGTGCACTTACAAAACTCATAAGAACATAAGAAAGGAGGAACACTGCAGCAGGCCTGTTGGCCCATACTAGGCAGGTCCTTTACAATTCATCCCACTAACAAACATTTGACCTACCCAATTTTCAATGCTACCCAAGAAATAAGCTCTGATGTGCAAGTCCCACTCAAATCCAACCCATCCCACTCATGTATTTATCCAACCTAAATTTGAAACTACCCAAAGTCCTAGCCTCAATAACCCAACTAGGTAGACTGTTCCACTCATCTACTACCCTATTTCCAAACCAATACTTTCCTATGTCCTTTCTAAATCTAAACTTATCTAATTTAAATCCATTACTGCGGGTTCTCTCTTGGAGAGATATTCTCAAGACCTTGTTAATATCCCCTTTATTAATACCTATCTTCCACTTATACACTTCGATCAGGTCTCCCCTCATTCTTCGTCTAACAAGTGAATGTAACTTAAGAGTCTTCAATCTTTCTTCATAAGGAAGATTTCTAATGCTATGTATTAATTTAGTCATCCTACGCTGAATGTTTTCTAACGAATTTATGTCCATTCTGTAATATGGAGACCAGAATTGAACTGCATAATCTAGGTGAGGCCTTACTAATGATGTATAAAGCTGCAGTATGACCTCTGGACTTCTGTTGCTTACACTTCTTGATATAAATCCCAGTAATCTATTTGCCTTATTACGTACGCTTAGGCATTGCTGTCTTGGTTTAAGGTTGCTGCTTACCATAACCCCCAAGTCTTTTTCGCAATCTGTATGGATAAGTTCTACATTATTTAACTTATAAGTGCTAGGGTTATGGACACTCCCGAGCTTCAGAACCTTGCATTTATCTACATTGAACTGCATCTGCCACTTTTCTGACCAAGAGTAGAGTTTGTCTAAATCCTCCTGAAGTTCCCTAACATCTACGTTTGAATCAATTATCCTACCTATCTTCGTGTCATCGGCGAATTTGCTCATATCACTAGTAATTCCTTCATCAAGATCATTGATATATATTATAAACAACAACGGGCCCAAGACTGATCCCTGTGGAACGCCACTTGTTACTGATCCCCACTCGGATTTAACCCCATTTATGGACACTCTTTGCTTCCTGTCTGTGAGCCATGATTCGATCCACGAGAGCACCCTTCCCCCAATGCCATGAGCTGCTACTTTCTTCAACAGTCTTTGGTGCGGAACTCTATCAAATGCCTTACTAAAATCTAAGTAAATAATATCAAATTCTTTATCGTGGTCAACAGCCTCAAAAGCTTTACTGAAGAAAGTTAATAAATTAGTTAGACAAGACCGGCCTTTTGTGAATCCATGCTGAGTATCATTAATCAAGCTATGCTTATCGAGATGGCTTCTTATAATCTCAGCTATAATTGACTCTAGTAATTTGCCTACAATTGAGGTCAGGCTTATTGGGCGGTAATTTGACGGTAACGACTTGTCCCCTGTTTTAAAAATAGGAATTACATTAGCCATCTTCCACATATCAGACACTGCACCTGTTTGAAGAGATAAATTAAAAATATTAGTTAATGGTTCACAGACTTCCATTTTGCATTCCTTTAGAACCCTTGAAAAAACCTCATCAGGACCCGGTGACTTATTTTGCTTTAGTCTGTCTATCTGCTTCACAACCATTTCACTAGTGACTGTGATGTTACATAATTTATCTTCTTCTGATCCACTATAAAAATTAATTACCGGAATATTATTAGTGTCTTCCTGTGTAAAAACCGAGAGAAAATAATTATTTAAAATCGAGCACATTTCATTCTCTTTGTCAGTAAGATGCCCATAGTTATTTTTAAGGGGACCTATCTTATCTCTGACTTTTGTTCTATAGACCTGGAAAAAACTTTTTGGGTTAGTTTTAGAATCCCTAGCAACTTTAATTTCATAGTCCCTTTTAGCTTTTCTTATCCCCTTTTTAATGTCCCTCTTAATGTCAATATACTGATTCATAAGATGACCCTCGCCTCTTTTGATACGCCTATAAATTCCTTTCTTATGCCCTAGTAGATATTTCAGCCTATTATACATCCATTTTGGGTCATTTCTATTTGATCTAATTTCCTTATAAGGGATAAACGTTCTTTGAGCAGCATGTATTGTGTTCAGAAAACTGTCATATTGATAGCTCTTTTCGTTACCCCAGTCAACAGATGATAAGTGTTCTCTAAGCCCATCGTAATCTGCTAGGCGAAAATCTGGGACTGTTACTGAGTTATCCCTACTATCATACTTCCATTCAATTCTACATGTAATTGATTTGTGGTCGCTGGCACCCAATTCCTCTGAAACTTCTAAATTATTAACAAGGGATTCATTGTTTGCCAGAACTAAGTCAAGCAGGTTATTACCCCTTGTAGGTTCTGTCACAAACTGCTTCAAAAAACAATCCTGAACTACTTCTAAGAAATCGTAAGATTCTAAATTCCCAGTTAAGAAATTCCAATCAATATGACTAAAGTTAAAGTCTCCTAGAATTACTACATTATCGTGCCTTGTGGCCCTAACAATTTCCTCCCATAGTAGTCTCCCCTGGTCCCTATCTAAATTTGGGGGACGGTATATCACACCTAAAATTAATTTTTCATGCCCCTCTGAAAATTCTATCCAAACAGACTCTGTATGTGTTACTTCAGACTTAATACCTGTTTTTATGCAACAGTTCAAGCGATCTCGGACATACAATGCCACCCCACCCCCCTTCCCGATACTTCTATCTACTTGGAACAATTTAAAACCCTGAATGTGACATTCTGCAGGCATGTCCCGACTTTTTGAATTAAACCACGTCTCAGTAATGGCAAATACATCTATGTTACCTGCACTAGCAACTAGTCTCAACTCGTCCATCTTATTCCTAGCACTGCGACTATTTGTGTAATAAATATTTAATGACCCTCCTATCTCTTTACCCTTCCTGCTCCTTTCTGTTATTCCACTAAACCTATTACTGTCATTGTCAATTAGTGCCACTGGCTTTCCAATATCCTCCTCATTTTGCCTATTACTAGTTCTCCTAGTACTCATGTTACTACCCTGCGACTTCACAGTTTTCCCGCCAAAACCCATACCACTAACTATTCCTAGTTTAAAGACCTAACAGCTCCCTCCACTGCGTTGGCCAGTGCTCCCACCCCACACCTAGACAAGTGAACCCCATCCCTGGCATACATGTCATTTCTGCCATAGAAGAGGTCCCAGTTGTCAATGAATGTTACCGCATTTTCCTTACAGTATTTGTCCAGCACCTAGACAATCCCTGGCATACATGTCATTTCTGCCAGGTCCCATTGCTCAATGAATGGCATTTTCCTTACAGTATTTGTCCACAGCAATTGACACCAATTGCTCTGGACAACCACTCAACTCCTCTCCTTGGCAAAATGCCACATATGACAGGTTTCCCACCCTTCTTCCTAATTATCTCTATTGCTGACCTATACCAGCTAATCAGGTCCTCACTCCTACGTCTGCCAACATCGTTGCCTCCAGCACTGAGACAGATAATAGGATTGCTCCCATTACCTCTCATGATGTCATCCAGACGGCTAACAATATCCTTCATCCCAGCCCCAGGAAAACATACTCTCTGCCTCCTACTCCTATCCTTCAAACAGAATGCCCTATCCATGTACCTAATCTGGCTATCCCCAACAACAACAATGTTTTTACCTTCCTTGGCGTCGTCCGTAGTGATGCTCCGAGTAGTCGACTCACATTCGCCAGGTAGCATTACACCACTTGTAGAATTCGTCATGACGTTCTCGATGGTCTTCGTTGGGGTTTCTAGGGATGTCTCACTCACGTCTGCCAATGCTTCCTTGGTGCTCGTTGTGACATTCCCAGTAGAACACTCACATTCGTCAGGTAGCACCGAGAATGAGTTGGAAGTTTCCACGGCAGTCTTCTGGTTTCTCGTTGTTTCTGCCTCTCCAACCGTTTTCTTAATCTTCAGCTTGGTTCCATGTTGCCCGACCACTGACCAAGCTCCCTTCTTAACCTGGGGACTCACAACAGGTGGATTACTACGAATCCTCTTGTTCTCCTCCGTTAATCGCCGTATCTCCAGTTTAGCAACTCTGAGTTCTTCTCTCAGCTGCTGGTAAAGCTGCTCAAGAGAGGGCATCCTGGTTCAGATTCACAGAGAGCACACAAACAGGTCTTCACAGAGATAAGTACACGTCACCACAAGGGTAGCACTGTTGACATTGATAAGGTCTGCTATTTATATGAACAATTTTTTCATTATGCTGAGAAACTCGAGATGATCCCAGGACTACTATAATGGATCAAAACTCGCATAAACTTTCTATATTAAGCTGGAATATTGCATCACTTAGAAAAAGACTTCCTGACCTTCATCATAAAGTAACCACCGAACCCATTGATGTGTGTCTACAAGAGTGCAGAGGCCCTGAAAAATCCCAACCCCCTAAATTACCATCATTTGTTGCATATAACCTCAAATCTACTAACTCTTGTGTTCTATATATTAAAAAATCGCTTCCCCATCAACTTCTTGCACACAAGAAAACAGAGGGGTTACAATATCACGGTGTTAGGATTTATATAGGGAACTCTGCTCTCAACATATTTAACTTGTATGCTCCTGCTGATAAATTTAATTACTTGGAGCTCCCAACTTGTGCTCATTCTGAGCCTACTCTTATTATTGGCGATTACAATGCGAGACACAAAAGCATTGGAAACTCACAGTTTGGTAATCGTAATGGTAATCAACTGTTGTCACTCTTAAACAGTCATGATAATGTCCAAATTGTAGGTGATCTTGAACCCACACATATCTATGGAGGCGTCCTTGATCTGTGCCTGGGCTTCAACATTACTTCTGCCAGCTGTGAGTCTTCCATTGTAACAGATATAGCGTCTGATCATTTCCCTAGGCTAACCTCACTAGATATTTGTAATACTATCCTTCCTGGTGGGATATTTAAACGGAAACGTTTTAATGTTCCCACTGATCAGCATGATGACTTTGTTGCACATGTGACTGACTGGTATAATTCCTACGAGTGTTCCTCTGTAGAGACCTTTAACAATGATCTTGTGAGCAGTATTCAGAACTACTTAGAGCCGCCACTGAAACCTCTTGGTACTCTAAACCCAACAAACTTCCATAATAATCATACCTCCTTCAAAAACCATACTTATTACAATGATTCTAAACTTCGTACACTGAAACGTACTGCTCGCAGACTAGGCCTAGCCTATAGAAAACATCGTACCCCTGGAATGCTGAGGCTCTTCCAAACTGCCCTTGCTGCTGCCAGAGAGCGTATGACAGAGCTGCGGCAAACAGACTGGGAAAAATTTGTCAACGGTCTTAATGCTCACACCCCACTTAGCCGGGCTTGGAGGGACATAAATAGAATTAAGGGTAACAGAACTGGGCAGATCGCGCACCCTCATCCCTTACAGCAACAGCCTGGTTGATCAGGCTCTGATCCACCAGGAGGCCTGGTCACAGACCGGGCCGCGGGGGCGTTGACCCCCGGAACTCTCTCCAGGTAAACATAGGGCGAATGAGTTAATCAGTGCTTGGGCTGCTACATCTAGCTATGACAATCTTCCCAGTACCACACAGGCAAAATTAAATGACAAATATGATGAAAGGGAGAGACTTGTTTGCTTTATGCTCAGCAAAGCAGATGATTGCAACATTCCTTTCACTAATTATGAACTTGATGCAGCACTAACTAAGGGCAACTCTACGTCGCCTGGTGAGGATGGCATTACTTACAACATACTCAGATTGCTGTGTCGAGTACCAGGTAATCCATTACTTGAATTATATAACATGAGCTATGTAACTGGGGAGCTCCCTCAATCTTGGACCAACAGCCTCATCATTCCAATTCCTAAGCCCAATCAACAAAATGCATTTCGGCCAATATCTCTTACTAGCTGCTTGTGTAAAACATTTGAGAGAATGATTCTTAATCGTCTCATGTACAGAATCAAACAATTTTTGTCTCCCCGGTTACATGGTTTCATGCATGGAAGGAGCGTGCATCATTGCATAGCCACCTTTCTCACCCTGCACACTGACAGCTCATACACTACCTTCCTTGACCTTAAATCCGCTTTCGATGTAGCCAACCGACATGTAATCATTAGTGAACTTGCCAGAATGGATGTTGGAGGATGGCTTCTCCGCTGGATTAAAGGCTACCTGTCCAACAGAAAATCGTCTGTGTTGTTCTAGGGACATAGAAGTGTAACTAAAGACTTTGAATTAGGAACCCCACAGGGAGGTGTGCTCAGTCCCACACTGTTCAATATTCTAATTAATGCATTACTTAATGCTATGCCTAGTCAGCCCCATCATTATGTGATTAGTTTTGCTGATGATATAATGATTCACACCACCGGATTCTCCAACACCCAAAACATTCTTAATCATGTACTAGCCTCGTGTCAGGACCTGGGGTTGATAATCTACTGATAAAACAAAGATACTCAATAGGCGTCCTCCTCGACAGAGAGGCACAGTTCGTCAGATCCAATTGCATGATGGGTCTCTTCCAGAATATGTAAGCAGAGACAGGTATCTAGGTTTTGAGGTTCCACTACTTGGACCTGTTGTAACAAGACTTTGTCGCCAATACAAAGAACGACTAAGAGCACTTAGAGTTGTGGCAGGGCTTCACCCCAGGTATGGTGCTAATGTTAAAATTGTGAAAATGATGTATCTTGCTTATATTAGATCATTGGTTGATTATGCTGCGCCACTACTTGCTCTTGTGTCTGACTGGAAGCTTGGAGGGCTGGAAAAACTGCAGAACGAAGCAATGAGGATCATTTTAGGATGCCCTCGTACTGCCAAAATTTTAAATATGCAAAAAGAACTTGATATTCCAAGCATCAGAGATCGTGTTACTGAAAGAAATATCCTAATTGGGGTTAATCTGCTCAGGCAAGCTCATTCAAACCCCTGCACAGAAGTCCTCCAAACTTTCCTCAGCACTGGTGAACACTCCTCCAGATGGATCGAAAAAACTGGAACCGACCTCCGCATGAATCAGATACATGATCTATATCAAGTAAGGCAACAGCGGCACTTCTCCGCTCCATGGAATATTACCCCATTCCAAACTACCATTCCTCCATTTCCCCCCAAACTACTTCTTAAATCACAACCAAAACTTCGCCTTGAGGCCTTAAGCTGTATTGATAACTTAGTCACACAGCACACACTCTCGCAAATTATTTACGCTGATGGTTCTGTTCACCAATCCACTGGTGCAGCTGGTAGTGCTGCTGTTGTCGTACAGAGTGATGGCTCTCTTAAAGAAATTGGAGCACGCATCAATAATTGGGCCTCTACCCTTCAGACAGAACTGTTTGCCATACTCCTTGCACTGAAATGCATCTATGTATCAAAGATTGACAGTTTAATTGTAACTGATTCTCTGTCATCCATAAATGCTCTCAACTCATTAAGCATAAATTGTTGCATGCTTGTGTCAGAAGCCAGACACAGGTATGGTAGGATTGTGGACAGTGGAGTCAGAGTGCACATGCTGTGGATTCCATCTCACATTGGTCTTCAGATGCATGATAGAACTGATAAACTGGCTAAGCTGTATGCTTTCAAAGAGGGAGTAGATTACAATCTTGGCTTGTCAGGTAGTAGTTTGAGAACAATAATACGAAAAGAACTTCAACTGAATTTTATGGACTTAAGGCTCATGGAGATTGACACCAGTGAGTCCATCTATCATCATTCTATCATGCAGGAGGAGCCACATGTCTATGGTGCATCCAACAAAATAAGCAGACTCTTGGATGTCACTACTGCCCGGCTCCGGCTGGGTTACAAGTATCTTTGGCAGGTTAAATCACCACCACCAGATGTAGACCAAACGAAATGTAAACTTTGCCAGATGGACTATTGTCACACCCTGCGTCATTATGTACTGGAGTGTGATAAAATTAATGAATTTAGAAACAACTCGCTCAGAAATGTTCAAGAAATGGCAAAGTACTTTATCCACAGTGGTATATTGCAGACCATTCTGGAGAAATACCCTGACTTTGCTAGCTGTAAATAAAGCATTACCACATGTGTGTGTGTGTGTGTGTGTGTGTTTGTGTGTGTGTGTGTATGTGTATGTGTGTGTGTGTGTGTGTATGAGTGTGTATGAGTGTATGAGTGTGTATGAGTGTGTGTGTGTGTCTCAACAATCAATATTTGCACCAATAACTCACTACAGTTGTGACCGGGTGTTGAAGTGTGAATTGCTCATTACATTATAATTTGTTCATGATTGTAGCCATGTATAAACGTAAGTAACCATTCTTACAGGATTCATTACCTTTGTAACTTGTGAGTTCATTACCTTGTACCTAGTTCAGCCATCACAACTTTGGGAGCCCAGTCCCTGGACCCATTACGTACCTCTGTAATCTGTAAATACCTTTGTAACTTGTCATGATTGTGACTAGACCTACCTGGAGTTCATTACCTTTGTAAATTGTGAATTCATTACCTCTGTAACTTGCTCAGCTATCAAAACTTTGGAGTCCAGTCCCTGGACCAATTATGTACCTCTCTAATCTTTTGACTACCGCCCACAGGATGGGTATGGGGTGCATAATAAACATATTAAACTAACTAAACTAACTATTAAGTCCTTATACAATAATATATTTGGGAACAGGAGAACATCATTGTGGTTTAGATAAATGGGATGGTACATATAAGCAGTGAGACAGGGAACACAATCAACTTGACGAAAATGAATATAACTTACAATATAGTTCAGAGGACAGTTCACCACAGGAACTAAGCCAGAGGTCTCAAGACCTACACAGCACGAATACTGCTCCAAGCCAGTACTCTGCCCAATGTCTCCAACAGTCTCCTCCAGAGACTTCAGCAGCCTTCTCCCGAGCCTTGCACCCCAGCAGCAGCTCCTATCGAATCTCCTGCTCAGAGCTCTGCACACAGCAGCAGCTCTGCTCGAAATCCCTTTCCTCAGTTGTTCCTTGGACTTGTATTGTCCCGAGAGCACCCCCCACAATGGAGTGTGCACCACGTGTTTTGACCTGATGCCGAGGTCTGACGCCATCACGAACAAAAGACCTCAGACTTAAGCCGAAAAGGCGTGGCTGACAGACATTTGCCAAGGTAAGGTGTGACCATATAATTGGTTAAATTAGGTCTCCCCAAAGACCTCACAAGCCCAGCTAAACTACATCACATTGCTACTTCTGCTTACATTAAGGTCACCCTACACATACATGTACAAGCATGCATGAACATGTACAACCCTGGATGAATACTGAGATATTAGATAATATGAAATTCAGAGACCAGCTGCTAAAAAGATTTAAAGCAAACAGACAGGATATTGCAGCACTAAATGAATTCCAAAGGGTGAGGAACAGAGTACAGAGACTTATAAAAGGAGCAAATGCAAAGCACTACTGCTCAAAAATTGAAGAGTATAAGCATAACCCCAGAAAGCTCTGGCAACAACTAAAACAGTTGGGGTATAGCCATAAGCCAGTAGATAGGTCTAACATAGTACTCACTATCGATAATGAGGTATGCCACGAAACATCTAAGGTGGCAAATTGCTTTAATTCATACTACACATCTGTTGCATCAACACTAGTAAGTAAACTACCAGCTGCATCAAATACCTTTAACACAGACTCTGATAAGTTTCAAACATACTATACCAATAAAGGGGTAACCCCAAACAGTTGTCAACTAGTAAGTGTATCTCATGACTTTATTCAAAAAGAACTAAGCAGGTTAAACCCAACTAAGAGCACATGCCCTGATAACATCCCGTCTAAGTTCCTAAAAGATGGTGCTTCTGAACTGTCAATCCCTATTGCTCACATAATAAATCTATCAATCACCACTAATACCGTACCGGAGGGGTTCAAGGAGGCCAGAGTTACTCCTAACTTCAAGAAAAATAGTAGGTCTGATGTAAGCAACTATAGGCCTGTTAATATACTCAGTATAATATCTAAAATTCTAGAGAGGGCGGTGTATTCTCAAGTAGTTAAGTACCTTAATGACAACAACATTCTCCATAGCTATCAATCGGGCTTTAGAAGATCCTACTCAACCGACACCTCCCTTATTAATCTGATGGATTACCTGAGAACTGAAATGTCAAAGGGGAACCTCATAGGTATGGTAACCTTAGACCTGCAAAAGGCCTTCGATACTGTCAACCACAATATATTATGTAATAAACTTCAAGCTATCGGTATAGGTTCTGTAGACTGGTTTAAGTCCTACCTTAGCAACAGGAGACAAATAGTCAAAATCAACAAAACAGAATCAGAACCCCTGCCGATAACATGTGGAGTTCCCCAAGGTAGTATTCTGGGTCCCTTATTATTCTTATGTTATGTCAATGATATGCCTATCAGTGTCAAGTGCAAACTCCTACTGTATGCAGATGACAGTGCTCTGTTAGTGTCAGGTAAAGACCCACAAGATATTGCTAATGTTTTAACACTGGAACTGGAGTCCTGCAGCAAATGGTTAGTAGACAACAAACTATCATTACACCTAGGGAAAACTGAAGCCATTCTCTTTGGTACGAAACAAACTGAGAAGGGTAAATAATTTTAATGTTCAATGTAATGGGGAGCCCATCACTTTGGTTTCATCAGTAAAATATTTGGGAATCCCCTTTGACCCATGCATGTCAGGAGAATTGATAGGGAACAGTGTAGTAAAGAAAGCGAATGCCAGACTGAAGTTCCTGTATAGACAAGCACAGTGTCTACCTACTGAGGCTCGCAGGACCCTATGTCTAGCCCTTATACAATGCCATATGGATTACGCTTGCTCTTCTTGGTACTCTGCCTTGACAAAAAATAACTGAAAGATAGACTGCAAATCACCCAGAACAAAATCGTAAGATTCATCCTGGACCTGGGACCAAGAGAACATGTAGGCCAGGATGAATTACAGCAGTTGGATATGCTGAATGTTGAAGACAGAGTAAAACAACTGAAGCTAAATCATGTTTATAAAATTGCTCACAAACAATGTCCAGAATATGTTGCTGTCAATTTTGTAAAGGTTGGGAACCAAAGCAATCATAGTACTAGGGGGAGAGAGCACAACTTTGTAGTACCCACAGTCAGTGGCCAGGCTTCAAACACCTTATATTGTACAGCAATAAAGGAATGGAACAGACTGCCCGCACATGTCAAAGCCAGTCATAGCATGAACCAGTTCAAGAAGAGTGCCAAAAGGTGTCTGATGAATGTAGCTACAGAAAGGGAGGGGAATGATTTTCTATTTTTTAGCTAACATATGTGTAAATTTTACCATATTCCTAGTAATGACCCTCGTATTGTAGATAGTCTTAATGACCTTGGTGTAGTAGATAGTCTTTTTAGTATGATAATAAGATGTTATCTTCATTGTAGAATAATAAGAAAATATTATAACCTTTATATTATAATAAAAAGGTAAAAGGACCCCAATGGAAATAAGTCACTGTCTGACTTTTTTGGGTTATCCCAGGTTCTCTACACATATGCTGCTATGTGTGATAATTCTATGTAACTGTATTTGTGTATACCTGAATAAACTTACTTACTTACATACACACATATATATATACACCCCTCTGCGTTTTCTTATTTCTTACTAATTCTTGTTTATTTCCTTCTATCTCCATGGGGAAGTGGAACAGAATCCTTCCTTCGTAAGCCATGCATGTCGTAGGAGGCGACTAAAATGCTGGGAGCAAGGGGCTAGTAACCCTGTCTCCTGTATATATTACTAAATTTAAAAGGAGAAACTTTTATTTTTCCTTTTGCGCCACCCTGCCTCGGTAGGATACGGCCGGTTTGTTGACAGAAGAAGACTTCCGGTTTTAGTGAAGTGTTCAGAACGATGGTTATTATTTTAATTATAGCATTCATGGAAAAAGTTACATTCATGAGGGACACTAACTATACTTCCAGAGAAGATCCATTTGTCTGGTTGTGTTTATTTCTTGCGTGGATTAGTCCCGAGTTATATAAGTAAAGCATTTCAGGCCTGATCGGAGGGAGAGGACGGCTGTAATTCTGTGGATCAAGAGCGCTTCGCCAGCATATTGGCACTAACCCATGAATGAACAAGGTTGAGAACAGAAAGACGAGCACAGGGCGAGCAGTAGTTACCAGCCAAGAAGTCGCCAGCAAAACTCTGGTTGAAGTCACTCGGCCAGGCAATGAATTTATAGGTCGGCGATTGAGAAAATACTGCAGCTAGTGATATTTATTATTACTGTTAATGAGAAAACGTTAAAGCCGTAGGGGTCAAAGTGAAAGGAATGGGAGGTAATCAGGTTTGAGCCAAGGGAAGGGCAGCTGCAATTCGTTAGATCAAAAGTCCTTCACCAGCATCTAGGCAGCCACCTTGAAGGATATAGAGTTGAGGAAATTATTATAATTACAACTAAGCACTACACCAGGAACAGCGTGTCAGCGTGCCTCGTTGTGCTCTCGGTTTTCTCGTGTTTTCACGGTCGCTCTTACGTGCTAGAACTTTAATTTGTGTCATCAATCCTATACGATACATCCCTCTAGCGCCTGGAACCAATCTTGGGCGGAAAACATATTCTGAGTCAAAAAAGGAGAATTAGTGTGCACTGCGTAGCAGAGTTTACTGCCAGAGGGGAATCATAGGCCTATGTCCCGTGTGGAAAAAAATAATAATTGAACTTTTCATGTCAGAGGAAAGAAAGTCTCCCTGATATCATTGAGTATACATAGTGTATAGTGTATACTACAGTGGCTCCCTAGTATATTGATGATAAAGGCTAAAGTGTCATTTGAAAACAGGTGAATTTGTAAATGAAGGGATAAGCCTATAGAGGAAGGTGCCAGAAGTCGCCAGAAACTTACCACAGGTCAGCTGTTTTTAATAATCTTCCTGGCTTGCTAGTGTACTCGCATATAATCTAGTGATACCAGTGAATAGCAGAATACAGTGTTGTAGTAGCAACTAACCAGTATTATAATGGTACTTAGTGGAGTGGAGTGACTTTCATTAGTCATTAGTCATTAGACAAGTGTGACCATGGCGTAATAGCGCACAAAATGTGCGCTAAAGGAATAACAGGAAAAGTCGGTCGATGGATCTATAATTTCCTCACTAACAGAACACAGAGAGTAGTCGTCAACAGAGTAAAGTCCGAGGCAGCTACGGTGAAAAGCTCTGTTCCACAAGGCACAGTACTAGCTCCCATCTTGTTCCTCATCCTCATATCCGACATAGACAAGGATGTCAGCCACAGCACCGTGTCTTCCTTTGCAGATGACACCCGAATCTGCATGACAGTGTCTTCCATTGCAGACACTGCAAGGCTCCAGGCGGACATCAACCAAATCTTTCAGTGGGCTGCAGAAAGCAATATGAAGTTCAACGATGAGAAATTTCAATTACTCAGATATGGTAAACATGAGGAAATTAAATCTTCATCAGAGTACAAAACAAATTCTGGCCACGAAATAGAGCGAAACACCAACGTCAAAGACCTGGGAGTGATTATGTCGGAGGATCTCACCTTCAAGGACCATAACATTGTATCAATCGCATCTGCTAGAAAAATGACAGGATGGATAATGAGAACCTTCAAAACTAGGGAGGCCAAGCCCATGATGACACTCTTCAGGTCACTTGTTCTATCTAGGCTGGAATATTGCTGCACTCTAACAGCACCTTTCAAGGCAGGTGAAATTGCCGACCTAGAAAATGTACAGAGAACTTTCACGGCGCGCATAACGGAGATAAAACACCTCAATTACTGGGAGCGCTTGAGGTTTCTAAACCTGTATTCCCTGGAACGCAGGAGGGAGAGATACATGATTATATACACCTGGAAAATCCTAGAGGGACTAGTACCGAACTTGCACACGAAAATCACTCACTACGAAAGCAAAAGACTTGGCAGACGATGCACCATCCCCCCAATGAAAAGCAGGGGTGTCACTAGCACGTTAAGAGACCATACAATAAGTGTCAGGGGCCCGAGACTGTTCAACTGCCTCCCAGCACACATAAGGGGGATTACCAACAGACCCCTGGCAGTCTTCAAGCTGGCACTGGACAAGCACCTAAAGTCAGTTCCTGATCAGCCGGGCTGTGGCTCGTACGTTGGTTTGCGTGCAGCCAGCAGCAACAGCCTGGTTGATCAGGCGCTGATCCACCAGGAGGCCTGGTCACAGACCGGGCCGCGGGGGCGTTGACCCCCGAAACTCTCTCCAGGTAAACTCCAGGTAAACACCCATAAGGGTCATACAACGCTGCCAGTGGAGGAGAGGTTCGTGTTATGTGATGAAGCCAGGAATCCACCTAGGATGCAATGTAATTCAATAATAGAGGGCAGTGCTGTAACTGGGTTGTGACATGGCTGCAACAGTAGTTTGTGTGCACTTCGTTTATTTGTGTATACAAGTGTAAAGTTCATGTGTGTCCTGAGTAGTGTTTGAGACTGCAGTAGATAGAGAGTAGATACTTTTGTCTGACTTTTTGGATTATCCTAGGTAATTTACACACGTGTTATAATGTATGATAATGATAATCATCTAAGTTTGTATAACTGTGCGAATTTGTATTTTTACCTAAATTTACTTTACTTACTTATATGCTTAGTTACTTATATTAAGTCGATCATAGGGTTACCAGTTTTATGAAGTTTCTGGCGCTGCAATGTGTAAACATCTAGTTTATTCCTTAGGATGTGACTCAGCATACTTAGCTAACACCTAGGTACCTACTTACTGTTAAGTAAACATATCCAACGTTTCCACTCTTACCAGGTTCGAACCAGGACCTTCATTGTTGAGCCAAAGGCACTATACAGTATATAACGTAAATCAATCAGCGTTTTACTATCATAAAAACCACGCCTAAGATTCGAAAAAGTTACCATAAACTTACTTGCGATAACGTGGTGGTAAACCCCAGTGGTGGCAGACTGTGGTGGTAGACAATATTGCTGATAGGTAACAGTGGTGGTTGACAGTAGCGGTTGTGGACAATATTGCGTGTCTGTAGTCAGTACAAAAAATAAATTCTGATTGTGGATGATAGTACTGACAGTGGTAACAGGCAGATGTGATACAGTTTTGGTACTGGTGGTAATGTACGGAGGTATCGACGACAGCAGGTAGGGTCTACGTACTCGGTGTTTATATAACAAACCGCATGTGCCTTAATTCAACGCCGTATCATCGATGGAATCGTGAGTAAAGAATACTAAACACTATGCCAACATAACGTACTGATCAATGACATTCAATAATCGCTGTAGAGTTAATGAAATGAAGTGTAGTGAAGCACACAAGAGAGACCTCTCACTGCATTATCTGACGCAGCTTGGTAGAAAGTGGAACACCCCTTGCCAGTGTTCGCTACCTCCTCTATCTCCCCACCAGTCGCTTCATAGAACCACTTGTTCACCATCTTAACATCACATTGTGAGGTTTGGATGGTTAATGGGGGTTTAAAATTTACCGATTAGACTACTCATTAAGGCTGTAAGTAACCTTTTCGCCGCTAAACTAGATCTGTATACGTTGTATCATGTACTTTTACAAATAAAGATTATTATTATTATTATTATTATTACCTGGAGTTTACCTGGAGAGAGTTCCGGGGGTCAACGCCTCCGCGGCCCGGTCTGTGACCAGGCCTCCTGGTGGATCAGAGCCTGATCAACCAGACTGTTGCTGCTGGCTGCACGCAAACCAACGTACGAGCCACAGCCCGGCTGGTCAGGAACCGACTTTAGGTGCTTGTCCAGTGCCAGCTTGAAGACTGCCAGGGGTCTGTTGGTAATCCCCCTTATGTATGCTGGGAGGCAGTTGAACAGTCTCGGGCCCCTGACACTTATTGTATGGTCTCTTAACGTGCTAGTGAAACCCCTGCTTTTCATTGGGGGATGTTGCATCGTCTGCCAAGTCTTTTGCTTTCGCAGTGAGTGATTTTCGTGTGCAAGTTCGGTACTAGTCCCTCTAGGATTTTCCAGGTGTATATAATCATGTATCTCTCCCACCTGCATTCCAGGGAATACAGGTTCAGGAACCTCGAGCGCTCCCAGTAATTGAGGTGTTTTATCTCCGTTATGCGCGCCGTGAAGGTTCTCTGTACATTTTCTAGGTCAGCAATTTCACCTGCCTTGAAAGGTGCTGTTAGTGTGCAGCAATATTCCAGCCTAGATAGAACAAGTGACCTGAAGAGTGTCATCATGGGCTTGGCCTCCCTAGTTTTGAAGGTTCTCATTATCCATCCTGTCATTTTTCTAGCAGATGCGATTGATACAATGTTATGGTCCTTGAAGGTGAGATCCTCCGACATGATCACTCCCAGGTCTTTGACGTTGGTGTTTCGCTCTATTTTGTGGCCAGAATTTGTTTTGTACTCTGATGAAGATTTAATTTCCTCATGTTTACCATATCTGAGTAATTGAAATTTCTCATCGTTGAACTTCATATTGTTTTCTGCAGCCCACTGAAAGATTCGGTTGATGTCCGCCTGGAGCCTTGCAGTGTCTGCAATGGAAGACACTGTCATGCAGATTCGGGTGTCATCTGCAAAGGAAGACACGGTGCTGTGGCTGACATCCTTGTCTATGTCGGATATGAGGATGAGGAACAAGATGGGAGCGAGTACTGTGCCTTGTGGAACAGCTTTTCACCGTAGCTGCCTCGAACTTTACTCTGTTGACAACTATTCTCTGTGTTCTGTTAGTGAGGAAATTATAGATCCATCGACCGACTTTTCCTGTTATCCCTTTAGCACGCATTTTGTGCGCTATTACGCCATGGTCACACTTGTCGAAGGCTTTTGCAAAGTCTGTATATATTACATCTGCATTCTTTTTATCTTCTAGTGCATTTAGGACCTTGTCGTAGTGATCCAATAGTTGAGACAGACAGGAGCGACCTGTTCTAAACCCATGTTGCCCTGGGTTGTGTAACTGATGGGTTTCTAGATGGGTGGTGATCTTGCTTCTTAGGACCCTTTCAAAGATTTTTATGATATGGGATGTTAGTGCTATCGGTCTGTAGTTTTTTGCTGTTGCTTTACTGCCCCCTTTGTGGAGTGGGGCTATGTCTGTTGTTTTTAGTAACTGTGGGACGACCCCCGTGTCCATGCTCCCTCTCCATAGGATGGAAAAGGCTCGTGGTAGGGGCTTCTTGCAGTTCTTGATGAACACGGAGTTCCATGAGTCTGGCCCTGGGGCAGAGTGCATGGGCATGTCATTTATCGCCTGTTCGAAGTCATTTGGCGTCAGGATAACATCGGATAGGCTTGTGTTAACCAAATTTTGTGGCTCTCTCATAAAAAAATTCGTTTTGATCTTCGACTCTCAGTCTGGTTAGCGGCTTGCTAAAAACTGAGTCATATTGGGACTTGAGTAGCTCACTCATTTCCTTGCTGTCATCTGTGTAGGACCCATCTTGTTTAAGTAGGGGCCCAATACTGGATGTTGTTCTCGACTTTGATTTGGCATAGGAGAAGAAATACTTTGGGTTTCTTTCGATTTCATTTATGGCTTTTAGTTCTTCCCGCGATTCCTGACTCCTATAAGATTCCTTTAGCTTGAGTTCGATGCTTGCTATTTCTCTGACCAGTGTCTCCCTACGCATTTCAGATATATTGACCTCTTTTAGCCGCTCTGTTATTCTTTTCCGTCGCCTGTAAAGGGAGCGCCTGTCTCTTTCTATTTTACATCTACTCCTCCTTTTTCTTAGAGGAATAAGCCTTGTGCATACATCGAGTGCCACCAAGTTAATCTGTTCTAGGCATACGTTGGGGTCTGTGTTGCTTAGTATATCTTCCCAGCTTATATCAGTTAGGACTTGGTTTACTTGGTCCCACTTTATGTTTTTGTTATTGAAGTTGAATTTGGTGAATGCTCCCTCGTGACTAGTCTCATTATGTCGGTCTGGGGCTCCACGCATACATGTCTGAACCTCGATTATGTTGTGATCTGAGTATATTGTTTTTGATATGGTGACATTTCTTATCAGATCATCATTGTTAGTGAAGATGAGGTCTAGTGTATTCTCCAGGCTAGTAGGCTCTATTATTTGCTGGTTTAAATTGAATTTTGTGCAGAGATTTAAAAGCTCGTGTGAGTGTGAGTTTTCATCAGAGCTGCCTCCTGGTGTTATTACTGCAACAATATTATTTGCTATATCCCCCAGGAGCAAGATGTTGGGTGCAGGAGCTGAAAGATTTTCCAGACAGTGGTCAATTTTTAACAACTGTTCCTGGAATTGCTGGGATGTTGCATCCGGAGGCTTGTAGACTACCACAATGACTAGGTTTTGGTTCTCGACCTTTACTGCTAAAACTTCCACTACATCATTTGAGGCATTTAGCAGTTCTGTGCAAACAAGTGACTCTGCAATGTACAGGCCAACCCCCCCCCCCTTTTGCCTGTTCACTCTGTCACATCTGTATAGGTTGTAACCTGGGATCCATATTTCGTTGTCCAAGTGATCCTTTATGTGGGTCTCAGTGAAAGCCACGAACATTGCCTTTGCCTCTGCAAGCAGTCCACGGATGAAAGGTATTTTGTTGTTTGTTGCTGGCTTTAGACCCTGTATATTTGCAAAGAAGAATGTCATCGGACTGGTGGTATTGTTGGTACTTTTGGGGAAGATTTTTTTTCCGGCATTAGTATCTGTATCTGTTGGTTTGGAGTGGAGGCCATCGACTGTGGTTCCACTCCAGGAATGACTGGATTTGGTGTACGATTTCTGCCATTTCCTGCCAGTTTTTTTTCCTTCCTGGCACTAAAAAACCTCTCCCTCTTGAATGGCTGTGGCTACCCAGGTTTTCCCATGGCCTGGATGTTTTATATCTTTTTGTACCCTTTAGATGGTGTGCCTGGCAATTTAAGTTATAGCACAGTCTTTCCTGTACTGAAGAGGTACACATTTCAGGGTGAAAAAGCTTACAGGAAGGGAGTTTGCATTTTCCTGTTGTCATATGGGCATGGCATTTTCTAGGGTGGTCATAGTTGCACGTCCCGTCTGTTTTTCCAGATTTCCCATGTCTGCAGATACCAAGTGCATAGTATGTGCACAGGCTTGGTTTCCGTTTGCCTTGGGTTTCTGTGACTGTATTCCCTGTTGGTGCATGTTTCCCTGTCTTATTCCTATCCTCCCTAGCACCAACAATGGAGCTCCCACCAGTTGTTTTTGGTAATATATCCTCACTATAGCTAGTGGAGTCCTCTTGTTTGCTATTTCCTTCTGGTATTTCTAGTTTGCAATATTGGTTTTATCTTATCTTTGACTACACTTGTTTCCCCACTACGGCTCCTGTCCCCTATGAGGTCATTTATATGTATTCCTTCCTGCGTATAATTCCCGACTACCTGGACAAAATCTCCAACTTCACCATTACTGTCTCCCAGGACAGCACCTCCATCTTCACCATTACTGTCTCCCAGGACAGCACCTTCAGCTTCACCATTACTGTCTCCCAGGACAGCACCTCCAGCTTCACCATTAGTCTCCCAGGACAGCACTATCAGCCCCACATTTACTAAGACTACCAGGACATCACCTCCAGCCTTACAGTTTCTGACTACATGGCCAGTATCAAGGGCAGTACCATTCAGCCCAGACTTTTTATGTTCCCATCTGTTGTAGAAAGCTTCCAGGTTGTCTATGAAAGCAGCTTTGATGTTATCCTCTTTTAATACCCTTGTGATTTTAGTCCACAGATTTTCCTCATTTGGGCATACCCAAAAACACTTCCCTGTTTTAATACTGCTTGTAGCTAGTTCTTGGATATCTGCACAAGGGGTGTGACACCAATTTCCACAAAAATGACAATTTATCCATGTGGAAGCCCGTTTGTTTGATTGACTGCAGACTATACAGAGCTTCATAATGATTATTATTATTATTATAAAATAGGTATTAAAGTAAACTCTGCATATATACCTCTCGGTGTATATATACTGTGACTGAGGTTAGTGTATGTCTTTCAGTGTATATATCCTAAGTTCTCTACACATATGCTGCTATGTATGATAATCTATGTAACTATTTGTGTATACCTGAATAAATTTACTTACTAGAGTTTTATTCCTATTTAAGGGTTTAATGTATTTTTGTCTGGTGGTGAAAAGGTTACGAGCAGCTATAACAACCTGGCAGATTGTACAGCTGATGGAATATTTAATTTATATATTTATTTACATACATAATTTAGATAAGAGTGGCATGATCTGTAATTTGTTTAGTGTGGCTCACTGCTCACAGGATGAGCACAGGGTGCAGT
Source organism: Cherax quadricarinatus (assembly GCF_038502225.1). Classification (NCBI taxonomy): domain Eukaryota; kingdom Metazoa; phylum Arthropoda; class Malacostraca; order Decapoda; family Parastacidae; genus Cherax; species Cherax quadricarinatus. Next base: position 287,770 of record NC_091301.1, read on the forward strand.
ATATATTAAATTAGCTGTTAAAGGTTTATGTGTGTGTGTGCACTTAAGTCTGAGCGTGTACCAGGTATATACACTATTTTTGCTCCTCTTTTTTTTTTAGTGTAATCGATTGGTCTTATAGTTAAGTATAAAATGCAGCTTTCATCACCATACCAAGAAACAACACAATTTCACACGTACTTTATATCAGATTTATTAGCGTTTCGTCAGGCCTTGAGATTATGTCCGCCCATTCTTTAAATAAGGAGTCAATGACCGAGAAACATCATACACAGTTCTGAATACACCTCCGTCATTTTCTCTTCTCGCTGTAAATGGCACGAATATACTCCTATGTATTGCACGATACACCAAGAAAAATATTCTCTTTGGTGTTTAAGATGATTTAGACTTTAAAGCAACAGTTAATTGTTGTCTGAGTGCCAGGGCCAGATTAAGGCACAAGTTGAACAGCTACTACTATTACTACTACTTGTTGGAACTTTTTCGGTCCAAAAAGTCCCAACGGAGAAACACACCATTCGGTGGCCCTTACACCCAACCCAAAACACAAACACACACTCTCCCGAATTGGCCAAGGTGGATGGGAGGTACTATTTAATTTATAGATTTACCCTTCAGGGAAGAAGTAGGTAGTTTTACTGTTAGTACACTAATATTAGGATTATTAAGGCAAAAGCCTTCGACAAGTGTGACCATGGCGTAATAGCGCACAAAATGCGTGCTAAAGGAATAACAGGAAAAGTCGGTCGATGGATCTATAATTTCCTCACTAACAGAACACAGAGAGTAGTAGTCAACAGAGTAAAGTCCGAGGCAGCTACGGTGAAAAGCTCTGTTCCACAAGGCACAGTACTCGCTCCCATCTTGTTCCTCATCCTTATATCCGACATAGACAAGGATGTCAGCCACAGCACCGTGTCTTCCTTTGCAGATGACACCCGAATCTGCATGACAGTGTCTTCCATTGCAGACACTGCAAGGCTCCAGGCGGACATCAACCAAATCTTTCAGTGGGCTGCAGAAAACAATATGAAGTTCAACGATGAGAAATTTCAATTACTCAGATATGGAAAATACGAGGAAATTAAATCTTCATCAGAGTACAAAACAAATTCTGGTCACAAAATAGAGCGAAACACCAACGTCAAAGACCTGGGAGTGATCATGTCGGAGGATCTCACCTTCAAGGACCATAACATTGTATCAATCGCATCTGCTAGAATTATTATTATTATAATCAAAAAGAAGCGCTAAGCCACAAGGACTATACAGCGCTGCAGGGCAGGAAGGAAGAGAGGGCATCAGGTGGCAAAAGGGAGATGGATGAGTAATAAGTTACGGATAACAGCAGGGTAGTGGATGGTGAAAGGGTAAAGGGCAGCAAGAGACTGAACTAGAAAGGGCTGAGGGGAGTGCGAAAAGTATCATCAGAGTTTGTGGAGTAAATTAGTCGTTGTCAAAAAGTCAATGAGAGAGTCAGGATTAAAGGAGGGTCCATCAGCAAAAAGGGAAGGTAAAGAGAGAGTAGTAGAACGAAGACGACGTTGGAGGTAAATTCTGCGTGCTCGTTGATAGAGAGGGCAGTCTAACAGAATGTGGCTAATCGATACTGGAACTTGACACTGCTCACAGAGAGGAACAGGGTGCCTCTCCATGAGATACCCATGAGTAAGACGAGTGTAGCCAATGCGAAGGCGGGAGAGAGTGGTCTCCCAACCTCGGCACTGATGACAAGACGACGGCCAGTAACCTATGCTCGGTTTAATAGAATGAAGTTTGTTACCGAGCAGAGTTGACCAACGTTGTTGCCAACGGGTGCGAAGGTGGGTAGCTATTGCAGCAAAATAGTCCAGAAATGGAACACCTCTATAGGAATTTGGTAGGTCATGTACTGCTGACCGCACAACAGTGTCTGCCTGTTCATTGCCCTGTACGTCGACATGACCAGGGACCCAACAAAAAACAATATCTTTATGTTTGGTAGAGATACGGCGTAGCCAAAGTTGGATATGGAGAACTAGGGGGTGAGATGTATCAAATTTTCGTATAGCCTGTAGAGCACTAAGGGAGTCTGAGACTACCACAAATGATGACACAGGCATAGATGCGATACGAATAAATGCTGCAAGAATGGCATACAATTCAGCAGTAAAATTGCTAGCCGAAGATAGTAAATGCCCCTGCACAACGCTGCATCTGCTAGAAAAATGACAGGATGGATAATGAGAACCTTCAAAACTAGGGATGCCAAGCCCATGATGACACTCTTCAGGTCACTTGTTTTATCTAGGCTGGAATATTGCTGCACACTAACAGCACCTTTCAAGGCAGGTGAAACTGCTGACCTAGAAAATGTACAGAGAACATTCACGGTGCGCATAACGGAGATAAAACACCTAAATTACTGGGAGCGATTGAGGTTCCTGAACCTGTATTCCCTGGAATGCAGGCGGGAGAGATACATGATTATATACACCTGGAAAATCCTAGAGGGACTAGTACAGAACTTGCACACGAAAATCACTCACTATGAAAGCAAAAGACTTGGCAGATGATGCAACATCCCCCCAATGAAAAGCAGGGATGTCACTAGCACATTAAGAGACCATACAATAAGTGTCAGGGGCCGTTAGTGTACAGCAGTATTCCAGCCTAGAAAGCACAAGCGATTTGAAGAGAATCATGGGCTTGGCATCCCTAGTTTTGAAGGTTCTCGTTATCCATCCTATCATTTTCCTAGCAGATGTGGTAGATGCATTGTTGTGGTCTTTGAAGGCGAGATTCTCTGCCATTATCACTCCTAGGTCCTTCACATTACTTTTCTGCTCTATTGTATGGTTAGAATTTGTGGTATACCTTGACACATTTTTAATTTCTTCGTTTTCCATATCTTAGTTGAAATTTCTCCTCGTTGAACTTCATATTGTTTTGAGTGGCCCATTCGAAGATTTGGTTGATGTCCACTTGGAGTCTTGCGGTGTCTTCGATGGAGTTCACTGTCATGGTGATCCGGGTGTCATCCGCAAAGGAAGACACGGAGCTATGGCTTACATCTCTATGTCAGAAATGAGGATGAGGAATAGAATGGGAGCGAGTACTGTGCCTTGTGGAACAGAGCTTTTTACCATGGCTGCCTGGGACTTTACTCTATTTACTATTACTCTTTGTGTTCTATTTGTCAGGAAGTTGTAGATCCATCTACCAACTTTTCCCGTTATTCCTTTATCCCGCATTTTGTGTGCTATTACACCATGGTCATACTTGTCGAAAGCTTTTGCAAAGTCTGTGTATACTACATCTTTATTTTGTTTATCCTCTACAGCATCCAGGACCTTGTCATAGTGGTCCAGTAGCTGGGACAGACAGGAGCGACCTGCTCTAAACCCGTGTTGCCCTGGGTTGTGTAACTGATGGGTATCTAGGTGGTTGGCTATCTTGCTTCTTAGAACCCATAGAACAAATTTTTACCGGTACTCCACTTCGATTTTTATTTCAAATTAGTACAAGAGTTAATTTTTAATGTCATTCAACCGCCTGGATCGTCAAGGCCGAAGTTCAACGGTGTGAAAAAAAAACTTTCTTCTATTCTTAACATGTAAGTTAATTGACAACAGAGTTATAGAACCAAAGAAACTTTCTAGTGTGGCATCAATGGACAACTAACATGAAGTATACTTTATTATTATTAATCAAAAAACATGGTCTAAACCTGTATAGGTCATACAGAGTGGTAGGCAAGGACAATGGTTAGCAGAAGTTGGAGTTAGTGTGGGTGCGAAACCTAAGTTAAAGCTGATATAATAGGTAAGATTGAGTCAAAGAGTCAATTCGTGAGTCTGCGTTAAAAGTGGGACTTTCCTAAGGAAAGCTACTCAAGGAACCATAATAATAATGATATCAATGAAGTCACCTAGTGAACGTTGACCACTTGGGGTTAAAGATTACTGCTTAATGGTGTATAGCCTCCAGTCAGCTGATGCATGACATTAAAAACAGCTAACTCTTATGGAAAAGATATCTGGACATCTTCACCTGGTACAATAAAACTAACACAAGCATTAGATATATTTATACAGACAGATTATGTAGTAACGACACGTATGCAACATTCAGGATATTTTATTAAGGAAACATTTCGTCCCTATATGAGCGAAACGTCTCTAATACAATAAGTGCCGCATATGTGTCTTTACTCCACAATAACAAAATTACTAGATGATTCCCTCTGAGCTCCCAATAATGAACAAATAAAACCCATGTTGTACAGCGTCTGGTGACAGGGAGGTAATCAAGCTTGATCCATGGCAGAGAAGTGCATCTCTAACTTCTTGAATAGAAAACCTTTTACTAGGATCAAAAACCAATCGTGAAGGATTTAATAAAAAAAAAGAACAGTAAAAAATACTACGAATGGAGTCTGATACTACAAATTCTGGCACTAGCTCTGAGGCACCGTGATTTCCATTTGTTGGACAGTAAGATTCTACGGCGGGAATTTACTGCATATTCTTTCATTGTCTCCTGACTCCAACTGCTTTTAAGAATATTAAGCTACAACGTTTATCTTGAAGCATCGCAGAGGGTTATTCCAGAGCCTTCTTAGTCATCTCAAGGTTTCCTCAGAGGACCATCTTGTGATATTCTCAGATAATCATCTTAAGGTCTCCTAAGAGGACCATTGTATGGTTACCTCAATGGACAATCGTAAGTCTTCTCCGAGGACCTTCTTAATGGTCCCTTCAGAAAACAATCTTAAGGAATACTTTTAGAATCTCTTCAGTCATCTTATGGTCTGCTCAGGGGACTATGTTAAGCTCTTTACAGATCTTGGTCTCCTCGGAGTCATCTTATGGGTTTTTCAAGGGACCATCATAAGAACACCTCAGATGACCATCTTAAGGTTTTCTCAGAGGACCATCTTAGGGTGTTCTCAGAAAGTCAGCTGGAGGAACATCTGCCTTGCTGCATCTAGGATAGTCGTCTGGGACAAGAGTAGTCTTGAAGTGTAGGTATGTAGCGGCGTCCATCCACGTTGGCATACCTCAGCCACGATTTCAGTTCCCACAGGAAGCTCTGGGGAACACTGGGACGACGGGCCAGGATCCACGAGAACTCTGTAAAGGAAAAATGAACTTTTCATAAATATACTTGAAAAAAATTAAGAAAATATTACCTTCCCCTCTTCCCAACGAAAACAGTTAAGTTATAAAACTTAACTGTTATAAAGCTTCTCAGTAGTGTAAAGTTAATTTAGGTGTACAATTAAAACTGCAGACCAGAAATTTGCATAACTTTGGTACGATTATTCCTCTGTACGAAAAGAAATCACGTGAACATAATATATTGACAACCTGGTGAACAAAAACTTACCAAGTTTAAATTTTGGCCAAGGCAAGCTGCAGGAGTAGACAACAGCATAGTTGACATAGTCAGTGGCCACAACGTTATAGTTTGGAACTCCTTTACCAGTGTAGGCTGCCACTGCAAGGAAGAAGAGGTGCTAGGTGAGTAAATGTCCCTAATAACAACTCCTCCTAAACTCTAAATAAATTTCTTGCATACCATTTCCAGTAAATTTCTAGATTTACGTTATTTAAGTTGGGTTAGGTCTAGCTAAGCTAGTGTCATCTATTAATAAAAATAAACGAATTATAACACGGCATTAGCCACAGTAGAACACCGACTCTGCTTAGAATAATTGGCTGCTTGTAAAAAATGGCTGAACCTATTGCCTAAAAACACATATTATTTTCACAAAAACTGCATGTAATACTCTTGGCCTTAACCTAATATACACCGTAACCTAGATCACTCAAATTGCGCAATTTTGTAATTCAATAATAAATTATTATAAACCGTTAGGAAGGGACTACACAACTTTGAAGTCTATGGCAATTTTGAAGTACAGCTACTATTTTTATTCGTATTTTTAGCAGATATTTTGGGAATCAATATTAACACTTGCCAGGAGAGGATGGGAAATCTACCACGAGTCTTCCTTCAGACGGGTCTGGTCCCAGTGTTGCAAAGCCGAAGATTGGGTTCAGTTTTCCGCTGTAGAGTAAGAGAGTGAAATGAAGCCGTTTGTTGACAAGTTATGAAATGCTGTATAATATAGTATAAAAAGTTTTGCATAAATAGTACTTCTATGTTTTTGTTAGATCACTCAAGATGTGATTCACATCCCATCCTCCCCCCCCCCTAGATTGTAACGACCTTTTTTTTGTACTGCACAGCACATAGGGGAAGGAAAGATGAGAAGTGATTGTCAAGAATTTGTGTTACACTACCAGTATATATTCCCAAATATTTTGCAAATAAATATTCTTAAATATATCCCATACAAAATTAAAAAAAGTATAAATTAATTTAAAACTGCATACAATGTAGCTTAATAAAGGAATAAGATTATCAACTAGCAAATAAGTGAATTTTAAAGTTAATTTAGGTATTTTTGGTCTAGTAATTTTCCTCTTAAAACTTAATCCTCCTGATGTTGCCTGATACAAAGTCATCATTGATGACATCATAGGAAATCTGCCCCGCAACCAGGGCCGGATTACCGCATAGGCAAACGAGGCATTTGCCTAGGGCCCCGCGCATTTGGGGGCCCCACGGTCCAAGGGGTTCAGGGGCTCATCCAAGACTGCACACATGGTGCAAGTGCAAAGGGGTCCCTACCTAAAAGTTCAAGTGTTTGGAGAGTAAAATTGATTTTTAAAAATTAATCAAAACAAAAATAAATAATGAAATAAAATAAAAATAAATAAACCTAACCATAGATGGCATCATTCAACACGCCTTTGTTTACATCAGAACAGCTGTGTTTTCCAGCTAATGGGTGAGTATGGGAGATTCCTCTCCAATTTTCTGTAGTAATTACACGTTATCTAGACTTGTACTGTGACAAATTAACTGAAGTGTTGTTGATAGACATTGATGTGTATGGATAAATGTTTGTTTTCGCCTCTAAATGTTAAGGGAGGTACCTGATAGGGTTACTTGACCAGTAAAGACGCATGGACCAGTAAAGACGCATTTTTGGTAAAAATACTATAAAGAAAAACCTAAAAACGCAAACTGACTTCCGTTTGTAGGTTTTAAAAGCACTTTGTCCTGTCTTTAAGTCTTTATCATTTCAATAACAGATCTCAATTGATTGATGTTCTACATCACTTCCGTCGCAAATGCTTAGTTTTCAAGTTGCGACGGAAGTGATGTAGAACATCAATTAATTTACTACATATTTCCCCAGAAACACATAAGCCACATCAGAAAATCGTTGGTTGGGTGAAACTGAAAATTGTCCCTGCATTCTTTAATTCTCATGTCCTTATCTATGGTGGTAGGCCATATATCATGCAAAACATAATGATTAGTTTAGTTATGAAAATGGTAATATAAATACCATTGTGCATTGTTCTTGGACTCGGTATGATTTCTGTTTAAGCAAATTGGAGATCAAGGAGGATGAATTAGTAAAATATTCGTAGCCCAAATCACTAACCTAATCTATGGTAAAAGTTCTGTATATGACTCCTTTCTGGTAACGTTTTGAATTTTTAGATGCGCAGCCAGAGGAAAGGGGGCTACAAGGGCCATATTCCCCCAATTGACAGAAAATTTTTTTTAATAATAATTAAAAAATTAATAATAATTGATAATGAAAAATTTGTATTTGCGCTGATTACAGACAGTGATACATCCTCATTATGGCATCTCGTGAACGTGATGTTGGACGTTCTTATGCGAGTGGGCCACAGAAAAGAAAGAAGAAAATTCAAGAAGAAGAACAGAAAAAGAAAGATGTAGGAAGCTGCAGAAAGATCATAGACATGCTCACGAAAACAGTTTCTGATGTTACCAGTACAGCTGAATCTGCAGATACGTCAGATCATACAGGAAGCCCTCCCTCCATTATTTCTCAGCCAGCATCTACTTCTTTTGTGTCTCCTCTCAATGTCTCAACGGACATTTCATCCACAGGATTTGTCTTAAAAGATCGTGCCTCATGGCCAAATGTAATCCCAGATTCTCTACGTAATGCTTTCATTGCAGAAAATTTCAGTCAAACTCTGAACATTGACTTTAGGAAATCAGCAAGGATTTATGATGATGGAAGTCGTCGTTGTTTAAAGTCATCTATGTTTTATAGGAAGCTTGCAAATTCAGAAACTGTGAAAGGATCATGGATGGTATACTCTGAAAGCTCAGGAAAAGTGTACTGTTCAGCATGCAAGCTATTTTCTACCAAAGAAAATACCTTCACACAGGGGTTCAATGACTGGAAAAATTCCAAGCGTTTCGAGGAACATGAAAACAGCACCACTCACAGGAGCTGCATTTTAGCCAGTGTATTTCGTGCACAGAAAAAAAGGCTTATTGGATTCTCATTTGGAAAATCAAACTGAAAAAGAGCGCACTTATTGGAGAAAAGTTCTAGAAAGAGTTGTTGCTGTTGTAAAATTCTTAGCTCTAAGAGGACTTGCTTTCCGTGGAGAAAATGAGGTTTTTGGTTCGGAAAACAATGGCAATTTCCTAGGGATCATAGAACTGTTAGCACAATTCGATCCATTCTTAGCAAATCATGTGTCACGCCTTGGGAATGCAGGAAGAAGCACTGTATCTTACATGTCATCTACTATATGCAATGAATTTATTGAACTGATGACTAAGAAGGTCCTCAATAACATCATAGCAGCTGTGAAAACTGCAAAATACTTTGCAATAAGTGTAGATTCAACACCAGATCAATTGACATTCATTGTTCGCTTTGTCGACTCCAGTGGTAAGCCTGTAGAGCGCTTTATAAAATTCATTCCTCTTTCAGGCCATGATGGAGAAACAATGATGAATGTAGTACTGGATACTCTGCTTGAACATGATCTCTCTATTATGGATTGCCGTGGCCAGAGCTACGACAATGCAAGTAACATGTCGGGTAAATATAATGGATTGCAAGCCCGTATCAAGTAAATCAACCCACTTGCTGAATATGTGCCCTGCTCAGCACATTCTCTTAATCTTGTTGGGTCATGTGCTGCGGAGTGTTGTGTCGCTGCAGTTTCATTTTTTGGACTTCTACAAGCACTCTTTAATTTTTTCTCTGCTTCAACGCATCGGTGGAGTATACTCAAGTCAACCATTCATGGAGATGTCATCAAATTATTATCAACAACAAGGTGGTCAGCGCAGCATGATGCTACACATGCTTTGAAAGACAGCTTTGCTGAAATACGTTCTGCTTTGATCCAAATAGCAGAGGATGAAGACCAGACAGCAACTACAAGAAGCGAAGCAGCCAGCTTAGCATCAAAATTGGAAGATTTTGAATTGGCCTTACTCTGTGTGCTTTGGGACTGTATACTGGAACGGTTAAATGCCACGAACAAGACACCTCAGAAAATTGAAATTGAAATGGCTACTTGTGCTAACCTCTATGCAGGCTTAGTGGAATTTGTAAGCTCACTTCGCAATGATGAAGCTTTTGAAATGTTTGAAGAGAAAGCTAAACTGCTGGTGAAAGACTACAGTTACCGGGCTGATCATCAGCGGTCAAGGAAGAGGAAACGCAATTTTGAAGAGCCAGACAATGAAATTGTGTTGCTACCAAGGCAGAAATGTAAGACAGCTACATACTTCGTCATTCTGGATTCACTGATTACAGAATTGGTGAAAAGAAAAGAAATCTACCAGAATCTCAATGACAAGTTTGGATTTCTGTTCAAAATTACTACTATGCCAGATGCAGAATTGAGAGAAGCTGCATTAAAGTTGCAACAACACCTTTCAGCAGATGTTCAGGACACATTTGTTGAAGAAATAGTTCATTTTTCTGGGTATATGAATCAGATTAAAGCTCCACCTGAAAAATGTGCGCCCTCAGCTGCTTTGAAACATTTAAGAAATGCAGGTATCTCAGAAACCTTCCCTAATGTTGACATAGTGTATCGCCTTTACCTAACACTTCCAGCTGCTAATTGTGAAGGAGAACGTTCATTTTCTGTTTTGAAAAGAGTGAAAAACCAGCTCCGTTCAACAATGAGCCAAGACAAATTGTGTAACCTAGCCTTGTTGACCATTGAGTCCGATCTAACAAGAAATATTGATTTTCAGAATATAATTGATGATTTTGCCAATATGAAATCCAGAAAAAAGTTTATTTAAGAAGTGCCTGTGAATATAAACAATTCACTACTTTCTTGAGTTTATATGATTTGATAGTCTTATGCATGATGCAATGATAACAATAATGGTCAGTGATTTATAAAGGGAATAATAGTGCTGTAGTGGTTATGCCGAATATAATAGGTACATGATGTCACTAGTTTAATAGCCTAATCTAGTAATACTATGCTGTCTTGAGTTTATTCTCTTTAAAATGCATGATTTAACAAGATAGTTATAATGGCTGTTGGTAAATGGTTTTGGTTGTCTTGATGTACTTTCCCTATTAAATTTAATCTAAATAGCCAGAATGTATTTAATTAGACCTTAAACAGGCTCACACCGACCCCCCCCCCACCCCCAAGCTGGAAGGGGTCGCTTCGCTTACCCGTAACTCAAAGGGGCCCCGCCAATCTGAATAACCTAGGACCCGGAGACTTCTTAATACGGCCATGCCCGCAACCACAAGACTTTGAAGAGGCAATAAATGACATGCCCATGCACTCTGCCCCAGGCAGAGTGCATGGGCGGAAAAATAATGTGAAGGACCTGGGAGTGATAATGTCAGAGGACCTTGCCTTCAAAGACCACAACAATGTATCTACCTCATCTGCTAGGAAAATGGTAGGATGGATAATGAGAACCTTTAAAACTTGGGACGCCAAGCTCATGATAATTCTCTTTGAACGCTTGTGCTCTCTAGGCTGGAATACTGCTGTACACTAACGGCTCCCTTCAAGGCTGGTGACATTGCAGACCTGGAGAGTGTACAAAAAACTTTCACGGCACATATAAGCACGATAAGGCACCTAAATTACCGGGAACGGTTGAAGGTCCTTGATCTGTATTCCCTGGAATGCAGGCTAGAGAGATACATGATAATATACACTTGGAAGGTCCTAGAGGGATTGGTACCAAACCTGCACACGAGAATCACTCCCTATGAAAGCAAAAGACTCGGCAGGAGATGTAACATTCCCGCAATGAAAAGCAGGGGTGCAACGAGTACATTGAGAGACAACACAATAAGTGTCTGAGGTCCAAGACTGTTCAACTGCCTCCCAGCCTACATAAGGGTGATTACCAATAGACCCCTGGCTGTCTTCAAGAAGGCACTGGACAGGTACCTAAAGTCAGTACCTGACCAACCGGGATGTGGTTCGTACGTCAGCTTGCGTGCGGCCAGTAGTAACAGCCTTGTTGATCAGACCCTGATCCACCGTGAGGCTTGGTCTCACACCGAGGCGCGGGGGCGCTGACCCCCGAAACCTTCTCCAGGTAACTCCAGGTAAACATAGTTAATGCATGACTACCAAGGCGATCTTGTAACATGGTGGACCTCCGGTAAGTCTTGGTGGGCTTGAGTTTGGAAAAGCTTCTTCCCGCTTCAGCGCTGTTTACTGAGGCAATAATAACCCTGAGAGCGACCCAGAGACTGGCATACATCTCTCTGGACTGCTTTTTATGGATAAACGTAGTTCAGGCAACTTCCATAACTCCTGTGCTAGCTGCCTACCATCTAAATCAATCTGACAAGTTTTGGAAGTTTGAGAGAACTCCAAACTTGTTTCTTATTTCTCCCAAGGTTTGCCATATTTCCTACAGTGATGAGAGAGCAGCATCCACCATCTAATTGAAATAGTCACCTCCAAATTACTGTGTCACTGATGGGTACATCAGGAGAGAAGTGCTGCTTTGTGGACCTCAGCCTGTTTTGCTGGGTAACAGCCTTAACATTCATGTCTTTGCACATATCCCTGCTGAATTTTATGCAGCCACAAAAGCCTGTTGCTCTGCAGGTGCTACCTTAAAAAAGTCTGATCACCCTGGTACATGGAGGGGAGGACCTCCCTCTCTCTCTCTGCCTGCAAAGTAGATTACCAAGATACTTTTCATTACTGGCCGCATTTACATAAACGTCGCCGCCGCTGAAAGTGGTCTCTTTACAGGCGACTGCGAGATCACTCTCAAGGAGACTCGCTGCTTAACACGATCAGCTCATCCCTGCATTTTCGATCAACTCATCCTAGTATTTTCGATCGCTGGAGTTCTTGACTGCCGACGGTCACGCACTCTGCATCTGGCCCATTTCGTCGCAAACACAACTTGGTCCTCCTTCCGCTGCTAAGTCGTGCCCTTCCCTGGTAATTTAATGCTTCTCTTTTTATACTCATAAATTCACATGCGGGGCTTATTATTTTTGTTATTCAAGCTATTTTCAATACTGGAAATATTTTTTCCTATATATAAAATAGTTATAAATGACCATAATTTTTAAAGGGATGGACCGGTAAGCCAGCGGAAGGCTTCGGTCAAATTACCAAAAGTTCCAAAGGTGGGTCATCATCTGACTAAGACCCACGTCAGGAAACATTTGTCCTGTTTCCTGACGAACCTTACCTAACCTAACCTAAGTCATGGATCGGGAGAGTGCAACGGACAAGTGAAGTAGCAGTAGCAGCAACACTCACAGCAAAAGGCATTCTTGAGCCTCCCCAGCGCTTGGGCCTCGGCCCAAAGCTGGGTTGTGGCTCGAAAAGGATCCTGTAGTGCTTGCTGCCTTTGCACCTCCTGCTGCTGTGGAGCTGCCACATCCTTCGAGCCCAGTGTGGGCAAAGTTTGTGGTAGCACAAGATGCCTAGCTTCTACTTTCGAGCCCCGTGGGAGCGAGGAATGGCCAGGCCTGGGGACAACTGGTCCCAGAAGACGAGGAGGTACTTGTACCTCCTCCCATGGCAGACATTGGTCTGAGACACTCCCTCGACAGGGAGCCAAATCCGGGCCACCACTTGGAAAAGGCACGGGCCGGGGGATTATACCGCGCACCTACTACAGTATGTAATGGATTACGTGGTACATTTGCATAGTTATGGGATCATTAAATGTTTTTTTTTCAAAGTAAATAGCAAAAAATTACAAGTATTTAATTCACAGGCTATATAAACCGAGAGGTACATGTTTCTTAGTGTGTATACTCTGTATGCTTTAATGTGTATACTTTAATACCTATTATAAGGATTAAAGTATACGTGACAGGTGGTGAATAGGCTACATGCAGCATTTACGACCCTAGTGTAGTCGATAGCTTTCAACCAACCAGTCAGCCTAATTAGAAATTATAGTGCTCTATCTAAACAGATTAATGGATATTTATCTATCCTTGATGATTGAGGTACGTGTTATCCTGAATCTGCCTTCATCTGAAGTCTCAGTCCCTCTTCTGCAGCACTCGATTATTCTTCCTCATCGCTTCTATCACTGTTACACTAATCCCAGATTTTTCTGCATTTCGTAGCGTTTACCGTTATATTCAGCGTAATTTAACGTCTCACATCCTTGGATTTACCCAGCTCATGTAACAGTGTAGTCCATCCTGATCTGACTGTACTCTGTATTCCATTTACAGATTTTATCCAAGTTTTACCGCTGATTTAGCTAAACCATGTGAAGTGCATTTATGCTCTTATATGCATTTCGGCCTATATATGTTTATTCTCTATTAGTAAAATGTATTTCTTATCTATATAAAAGATTTCACTTCCGTAACTAATTTATTAAGGATCCTCAAATATCTGAGATTTCATGACACTGAGTCCTTGACTCTCACTGGCCAAATCATTGTGACATTCTGAGCTCCTCTTAGTGTGCCTGGTCTCGGTGCCAGCTAGTCTCACCTCACTTCAGGTTATAAAGACACTTTAGGGTTTAGTGTTGCTTGAATTCATGAACGCACAATATATTTCCCGTTCAGAAATACTGTACTGATTTATGAAGGTTTTAATAATAAATATAAGTTAGATTTACGACATTTCCAACTTCCATGCGTGGTGGTTTACCAACTATCGTCCCCATTCAGCATTTCTTTATTTATCGCTGTCAGACGGGAATGGCGCCGTCCTGTTATATCTATTTATAATGCCTATGCTTATAGTTAGCCAAGTCATTTACATGCAATACATATTCCAGCATGGTAATAATTTACACATCTTATAAGAACATAAGAAAGAAGGAACACTGCAACAGGCCTACTAACCCATGCGGAGCAGGTCCATGTCCCCCCTCCCCCGGATTAGACCAATGACCCACCCCCCCGGATTAGCCCAATGACCCACCCAGTCTGGTCACCTCCACTCAAGGAAGGAGCACGGCACCAGACCCAGCAGCACAAGCTAGTCAGGTCCAACTCACACCCACCCACACCCACTCATGTATTTATCTAACCTATTTTTAAAACTACACAACGTTTTAGCCTTAATAACTGTACTCGGGAGTTTATTCCACTCATCCACAACTCTATTACCAAACCAGTGCTTTCCTATATCCTTCCTGAATCTGAATTTTTCCAACTTGAAACCATTGTTGCGAGTCCTGTCTT